>NC_053161.1:180793561-181093561 GCF_016835505.1 Polypterus senegalus
GTTCTTTTAAATGCCTGTATTTGCTCTCCAAGCTTTGTTTTTATCGCCCTTTGTTATTTCCAAGCTTTATTCTCCTGTCGCTTTATTATAATCTCCTCTTGGCAATCTTTAAGAGTTATCTTGATGTGATGTTGGGACAGTTTAACTGTTGGCTAAACTAACAAGCTTGATGGTCTGATGAATGGTCTCCTCGTGTCTGTTACATTTCTTATGTTCTTGTTCTGTGTGTTCAGGAGCAGATCTTTATTGAGAAGACAGAGCTTTGAAAGAACCTACATTTTATTCCCTTTATTTGTCTGAGTGCCTCTGGACCACCCCTCCAGTCTCCTCTCATTGGTTGAAAACCTGACTGGACTGTAAAGGTTTAAATGACATGTTCAGCATTGACAGTCCAGTTGTTTGTGTGTTATGAGTTCAGGTTGATTGTGTTTGTCTGTTATTGTAGTGCAGTTGAAGATCAGACCACATGCTCAGGATGAATTTCTGGCAAAAGTTCAGAAGATGCCAAAGGGTTCACAAACTTTTTCTTACATCCATAAATCAATTTAAATTCTATTGAAGATGTTAAGCAACACATTCTTGGAGTTGCTTAATCCAGCCGAGTATCCATCTCTATGCATCTTTAGCTAACAGTCTTGTGTTTGGCCTGTTTGTGTTGTAGTGTTTACAAGAACACAGACTTACAGTTGGCAACCAGTTTTGGGTACATTTTGCACAAACATTAAGATGTTGTTCTTTACACAAAGAACAGAAGAAAATAGAATAAGCTACCAAGTAGTGTGATAGACAGTAGGAGTTTAGGGGCTTTCAAAACTCGACTTGATTTTATCTTAGAAGAATTAAATGGATAGGAATGGTGAGCTGTGCTGGGCTGAATGGTCTGTTATCGTCCAGATTCTTCTAATAGAACTGTAGTCACCTGATAGAAAATTAAAGGCTTTGTTGTTGCCTTAGCTCTTCACTTTATGTGTTGCTTCATCTCCCATTCTCTTGTAGCAGACCTTTTTTTTTTTGCTTTACTTTAGTATTGCTTAAGTTTTAATTTCTCCAGCTTTGACTTGTCTGTCATTTAATAGTAAATGTTCAGGTTGTTCAACTAGTGCTGTATTTCAGCTGATGGAAAGAGAAGGGGATTGAAAGGTGAAGTATAGATTAGTGCTGGGTGGTATACCAGTTCATACCAAAAACCGTTGTTATGATATGGATTTTTCTTATACCTCATCACTGGTTTAAATAGCCTAAACAACGTTCGGAACGTGGAGGTGCAGGAAACTTTTTAAGGGGGACCTTTTTCACTGCTACACAGCTAAACAGGCCTGCAACAGAGTACATGTGGTTGTGGGAGGTGTTGCGCGGTGAAAATGGACAGAGAACATTCTGAAACTGAAGCTAAAGTTTAACATGATGACACAGAAGAACCTTTGCTGGAAAAAGGAGTCACGTCTGTTGTCTGGAAATACTTTGGATTTAAAAAGACGGATGTGGACCATTATGTTTAAATGTATGAATACAGTAATCCCTCGCTATATCGCGCTTCAACTTTCGCGGCTTCACTCTATCGCGGATTTTATATGAAAGCATAACTAAATATATAACGCGGATTTTTCGCTGCTTCGCGGATTCTGTGGACAATGTGTCTTTTTACTTTCTGTACATGCTTCCTCAGTTGGTTTGCCCAGTTGATTTCATACAAGGGATGCTATTGGCGGATGACTGAGAAGCTAACCAATCAGAGCACGCAGTTCAACGTGTTTCGCTGTGTAAAGAGTTGTGCTCTTTTGTGTTTATCTTTGTGCATAGTCAAGCTCTTCATTATGGCTCCAAAATGATCTGCTACTGCTTCAGGGGCCGTGCCCAAGCGCAAACGGAAGATGTTAACGATTGCCGAAAAAGTAAACGTTTTGGATTTGTTGAAGGCTACGATTCTTTTTATTTAAAAAGTAGGAAAGGAATATAATATCTACGGCCGCAGTGTCCTTTTAACCAGGGTGCAAAACGAGTTGTAAGTGGATGTAATAAGGCAGTAGTCTGGATGGAATCTGCTTTAGGGATTTGGATTGAAGACTGCCAGAAGAAGAACAACGGCAGTGCTACACAATCGCCTGAAGTGATTCCTTAAGAAGGGCAGTAACGCTCTTCTTTGTTGTGCAGTAAAATTAAAGTCATTGTTATCGGACAAGTCATCGTGTCATTGTTGGTGAGTAACCATAATTAATTTTCTACTTGCAGTACTTAGTACATTTACTGTATACTATTTTTCTTGCATTGTACGTATTTATTGCTGGTGGCCTGTCTATCGTAATGGCTGTAACATGTGTGATATCGGAGACACTCAATATCTTTAAAATAATATTTAGGTTTTACTTTATATAAACAGTGTGTTTATATACATAATTTCAATGAATCTTACCTATTATCTAAGAGAATACAAAGGGATTATGCTGTATAACTCTGCGGGGAATATTTATAAACAGTGTGGGAGAGTTTATATGGGCTTAAAATATATAAAAATAACCATACTAACATATGGTTTCTACTTCGCGGATTTTCACCTATCGCGGGGGGGTCTGGAATGCAACCCCTGCGATCGAGGAGGGATTACTGTACTGTTTCTATACTACTGGATAATACTGCAAGTTGTACTTGTTTTATTTTTTCAGTACTGTGTAATAATGTGATGACATGTTGACTTTATTCTCGACATTTCTATTTTATTCTCTCTATTTGTCGATATTAAAGTCAACATGTTGACTTTATTCTTGTAATTTGTTATTATAGTAGAACATTGTAAACTAAACTTCGTCTTAAAATGAATATTTAATTTACTAGATTTTCTCAAACCTGTTCATAAGTTATGTAGCACATTAAATGCTTTGTGTTAAGTGTTCCCAGAGCCATGTTAATTGCTATGAGCTTCTTAAACTGACTTCCTCTTGCACTAAGAAGAGGTGCAGGCAGCACACAGAATACTTTAATTTCATGATATTCCTGCACTATGAACATGTAGAATACTAAGATAAATACTTGACATAATTTTCATGATGAAATGCGTTAAAGCATGTATTAATCATGAGGAGGTACAGTGGCTTGGAGGTTGCATTGCTGCCTCGCAGCAAGGGGGTCCCAGGTATACCCCATTTTGAATTCACATGTTTTTCTAGTGGATTTACTCGGCATGCTTCAGTTTCCTTTCAAAGTTATCTAGGATGGCGGGTTTTGTTATGCTATATTGACCCTGCTAGTGTATGTATTGCTCGTATTCACCCTGCGATGTGCTGGCACCACGTTCAGGATTTGCTTCTGCCTTGCACACAATGCTTACTGGGATGGGTGCAATCCTGAATGGATGGCATATTTAAACATGTATAACAAAGATTTTTTTAAAGTTCTGAACACTCCGTGGTCTAAATTTATAACTACATTTAATTTCACAAAGACGTTTATCTGTGGTGGTTATGTGGAGAAAGAAAAAGGAAAGATTGGAACTGCGAGTTTGGTACATCAGACAGAGACAGTACTTCTGCAGTAAAGAAAGCCCGCTCAGAAGAACATCCATTGAATTCTGTGTTTGTGTCTTCGACAACCAAATCACGAACCCAACATTTACACAATATTTAAGTTAAACCTGTGTGATTAGAGAGTCATTGCGGGTTGTGAGGGGTCAGAACACGATCCTTGTATGCTTCACATACTCTCAACCCACAATTGTTTAATGTTTGCTTGCATGTCATATTTATCTTCAGATGTGTTTTTTTCATTTTATCCCCATATTAACTCTTGTATTGTGAATGTTGGGGTTAGGATGGGATTGCTTACTGAGCTCATAAGCAGAACCTGTTGCTTTTTACCTTTATTTTTATTTGAGAGACCTCGGTTTAGTTTTTTTCATATACTGTTTAGGGGTGGGATTCTGGAACTACTGTCTACATTATACATGATTACTGGTGGGGCTATTGGGTTAAGTCGTTTGGCACCTTGTAATGTATTTCATTTACTGGTCTCCTTTATTATTGTTCTTTGTTTTCCTCTCTCCTGTCTAATCTCAGTGTCTTCTGTTCTACTTTCAAGCACTCAAGTGTTGCTGATTTATTATCTTTGAGCTATACTGATACAGCCTGTTTTAATGATTCGTTTCTTTTGGTTAAATACATTCATCAAGCTGCTGCCACATGTTAGTGTATGGCAGTGGCCTTCTCGGCCACTAGTAAAAAAAAAACATGGAGTTTTAGGCTGAGTTCATTATGCTGTACTGCTGAAAGGTGATTCTGGAAGGGCTTTAGGGGCAGGTTTTATTTTGTGTTGTTAGAGATTGGTTAATAATAATAATTCTTTGCATTTATATAGCTCTTTTCTCACTACTCAAAGCGTTCAGCAATTAAAGGTTAAGGGCCTTGCTCAAGGGCCCAACAGAGCAGAGTCTCTATTGGCATTTACAGGATTCGTACCGACAACCTTCCGATTGCCAGTGCAGATTTCTAGCCTCAGAGCCACCACCCCGCCCGTAAATAAAACCCTTATTAAAGAAAACTCACTGGTGTTGCAGTCTATGTCCCACATCCATAGAATAACACATTATAGTCATTCTTTCCTTTCTTTGTGTGAATTTCAAATAATCATCAGTATGGGTAAAAATACATTTATTAACTCCCTGCTCGAAGAATCTCCTTCCCTTATTAATCAGCATTTTCCTCCTTCTTCACAGGTGCCTGTCAGATTTATTATGAATCTAAACTTGATTGATGTATTTGTACTCTTGTCCTCGTTGTCTGACCACTGCTGCATTACGTTTCAGCTATTTCTCCCATTGTCAGCATTTTCATGCAGATTTCATTAAACAAACCTCTGCTAAATTTGAGAAATGTATAACACGAAACAAAGACTCTGCTAAGATCTACCTTGTGTTTGACAGGCTATTAATACTAGAATTACCAGAGTCTACGAAAAAACTCATAGATCCGGCTCACCTTAAAACCGCTTGCACTTCTCCACCAGCATCTTCTAAATGTGCCGATTAAGATGAGCAGAAAGCAGCCAGCTATTCCATCATACACCATCGCAGAATGTGCATGAACTTCTCCCAGCTCATGCCTTGATTGATTATCTGGGAGTGAAGTGGAGTTTTAGAGTGGAAATAATAGATTGTTATTTAGAGCACACACATTTCATGTGTGTTCCATTTCTACAGTAATCTGTGTAAACACATTGTTAAAACAGAAACTTTTTCATATTTTAGTAATAAATGTTACAAACTGTAGGCATAAACTATAAAATGTGTGAAGCCTGAAGTCCAAAGATCAAATAATCACTTTCACAAAAGGTTCAAGAATAATACAACAGCTTCCGCGGCGTAGAGGTAAGATTTGCTGTTTCAGAGCGCAGCAGGGTTACTATCCCTCAGAGACCTGAGATCGATTCCTCGTTGAGGGGAAAGTGTTACATTTTTTTTCTTTTTAACCTCAAACGGACATAAAATTTATAAATTGGTATGCACTTTCAGTTAATGAGATCGTTATATTTTCATGTGGGATGCTCTTTTTAAAATATTTTTTAACAATTGAGGCTGCAATTAACATGAAAAAGTGTTCTTATAACTGTTATTTTTAAGATCCATAACACAGAGACTGACAGAGCACTGCATAATAGAGAGACAGACAGGCAGAAAAGTCACTGGATATATAAATAAACAGGGAAGGCGCATGTACTGAAAGAAAATAAAGATGAACATATGCGTTGTTCCTGTTGCACTAAATAAGCTCACACGCTGTAACCCCCTCCCCCCCCGATCCCGCTCTAAGTAACAGCGCAAGTACAGACGCAAACCAAGTTTATGTGTTTACTGTATAATATTAACAAAAAGAGCAGCTTACTACTGAAAACAGCATATATAGCAGTGAGTGGGGATCAAACCGGAGACTGTTGATTACACTTGGTTTGCATCTGTACTTGCACTGTTACTTAGTCAGATGGGGGGTGGGGTTACAGAGATTTGTTAGCCTCCATGTCTCAGGTCGAGCAAACATATAGTGATAGTACAAATATATAGATAATATCACTAACTAGTGCTTGGAAATTAATAAGGTTTGTTTAATTTTTTTTCTTAAACTTTCCCCTTTGCTGAACTCCCATCTTCAAAGTGATTGATGTGTTTTTTAATTTTATTAATTTACCAAAACTTTCACAAAATGATGCTGCTTTTCTGGAGGCCCCTTTTTTTAGCTGAAGAAATTAAACACATTAAATGCATTTTAAAATCAATTTGTAACATAAAAGTCCCTAGCCCACATGGTATGAATACAGAAGTATATTTTGCATTTTGGCCACAAGTGCCCAGTTTGCTGTTTTAGGTCGGGTGTGTGGACGAAGTCTTCAGACCAGACAGCAGGTGTGGTTATAAAGCAGCTTTTTTTTTTTGCAGAGTCACAGTGAGAAGAGTTTCGGAAAAGCAGACAATCAAATATACATGACAGCGTCAGGGCTTTTCTGAAACCCGTCTTTTGGGTGGGGCAAGTTTTTATACCCCTAGAATGCGTGATTTAATATCATTATGAAATGTAACAGTCAACACTTTATTATACACAATCCTTGAGCCCCTTCAACGCCCCTCGTACAACTTGATTTCTTGCCCCCTTTTGTTATGGCGTTCAGGTGTAAGCTAAGGGAAAACGTGATAAGGCAGACTCATGTGAGGAATGCTTAGACCTTAACTCCTTTGCACAAATATTTTTCTGTTTGCTAAAACAAAGCATGCTTTTACATGGTTTACTAAAGCTTACTTCTCAGACTAGGGAACAGACAAGGGAACGAAGAGAACATTCATCTTCCACATTCCTTCCTTTTTTAGCAAACAAAAATATTTGATAAGGGGAGAGTTGAGTGGGAAAGGGTAGGAAAGGGGGATGGAGTGGAGTGGGCGGAGGAGTGTGGGGTAGCTGTGCTGATCTGAAGCATTTTTTCTTTGTGTAAAAAATAAGCCTTTGCCATAGAGGCAGTAAAATACTTGGATACAGTGTATCTTATCAAGGGAACAATACAGCAAGTTACAAGCAGGAGAACGATAAAAGCAACTGTTGAGAGAGATGAAAACTGACTTAAGCCATTTAAACCAGGTTGAGTGGAGGTGTGTTCTGATTCAGGACCCACAACATTGGCTACAGCTCAGCTAAATGAGCCACCAGAAACCTGTAAACGGGAACAAAGCACAAGGAGTCCCCAGCGACTTGAAAATAAATCACCCTAAAATGTCCAAATATTGCTGTTCTTATAGCTGAAAGTGCATACAATTTTTACTATTATGTTCTAGAAAATAATCTGCAGGAAGAACAAAAATCCAGCTTTTTTTCAAGCCATGCATTATATAGCGTCTTTCATACATTTATCAGTCCATCCATTTTCTAACCCACTTCAGTTCAGGGTCATGGTCATCTGGCACCTATCAAAGTTGTGGGCACTGGAACCCTTGAATTGGATGCCATCCTATCACAGGACACACTCGTTCACATATCCATAAGAAACACCAGGCAAAAGTAAATTATCCAGTTAACCCAGTTTTTACATCTTCAGGATATGGCAGCAAACAAGGATACCACAATCAAGGGTGCCATCTTTTGCAATGTGAGATGTGAATCCAAGCAGGCAGTCCCTCAACTTTAACAGTGTGTGGTGTCGACAGCAGAACTTGGAACGGTCCTCTCCACCTAGGGTGATGCCAATGTTTCCTTTGAGTATCTCTAACCAGAATCCAGGTTCCTAATGGAATCGGGAGTCCTTTGATGGAGGACTAGTTCTCCAGGCCTGATTCACCTGCTCGTGGACTTCCTTCAGAGAAGCTCGGAGACCTGTAAGACTGGAAAGAAGATCATTGTCCACAGTATGCAGTGTAACATTACCTATGACCATGCCGACTGGCATGGGCCGTCCGGTCAGAATTTCGAATGGTGACAGCCCTAACTGCCAATGTGTTCTTCCCCTTAATCCCATCAAGGCCAGAGGCAGAGCATCAGGCCAAGTTAAATTTGTTTGCTCACAGATTTTAGCCAATTTAGATTGCAAGGTACCATTGCATCGTTCCACAATACCTCCACTCTGGGAGTGGTATTTGCACTAATGATGCACATTTATCTGGAGCCAGGTGGTTAATTCATTTATAACGGAATTTACAAAGTGTGCCATTATCAGTTTGTAATTTCTGTGGTATTCCCCATCTAGGAATGATTTCCTTTATCAAAGCTTTTGCCACAGTTTTGGCATCTGCATGTTTGGAAGGAAAGCTTCCACCCATGGGAGAACACATCAACAGTTACTAAACAGTATCGGTACCCCTTTGATGGTGTTAACATTTGAAGGTGTTCGAATGGACCCATTAGGTTAGGTGTAATGGCGGGACTTACCTGGGTGCCCTTTCCTACATTAAACTTTTGACATAATGCACAGCACCTGCAGAACTGCTCTGCATATGTAGAGAAACCTACAGCTTCCCAATGGTTTTCAACATCTTGAACCAGGGCGTCTTTTCCAGCATGGTCTAGGCCATGGGTTTTTTCCATACCTGGGAAAGAAGCTTTAGGAAGGAAAGGTTTGTTAGTTTGCTTATGGGTCCAGACTCCATCAGAGAGGGACCCTTCTTTGGACCATTTTCTCTTCTCTGTGTCCGTGGCTGCACTCTGTAAAGAAATAATTTGATTATCAGTGTCCTGGTCATTTCTCTGTTGGAATAAAGAGATTGGTGTGTTATTATATGCAGCCCGTTTAGCAAAATGATCAGCTAATTCGTTTCCTTTGCTGACAGGATCCTGTTTTCCTGTGTGAGCTTGACATTTAACGATCGCTAGCTTTGATGGTTTCGTTATGGCCTCTAAGAGGGATTCTTTTAGTTTTTTATGTTGAATGGGCTTGCCAGTACTGGTCTTGAATCCCCTGAGTTTCCATAATGCCCCATGATCATGGCAGACTCCAAAAGCATATCTAGAATCAGTATAGATAGTTACAATTTTTCCCTCTGACAACTGACAAGCTCGGGTGAGAGCTATCAACTCAGCTGCCTGTGCATTTAAACTTGAAGAAATTCGGTTTGCTTCCAGCAGGTGGTCACCTTTGACCACTGCATAGCTGGTTGAAGGTGTTCCATTTTCCAATCATAAAGAACATCCATCCACAAAAATTATCTCTCCTGTTCCTAAGGGTGTTTCCTGTAGGTCTGGTCTAGGTTTTATAACCTTAGTTATTTTGTCATGACAGTTTTGGGGCTCCCCTTGATTTTCAGTTGGAAGCAGTGTAGCTGGATTTAAGGTGGAGCACCTTTCTATGGTAACGTTTGACAAAGTACAGAGTACATTTTGGTAGTGTATTGCCCTAGCAGTAGTGAGATGTGAGGTTTTAGCCTGTACTAAAATGGAGTGTACGCGCGTGAGGCACTTTTACCACTAGGGGCTCATGAGCACTATATCTGTACTAGCTAGCACGGCCTCTGTTGTGGCTGCTACAGCTCTAAGACAGGTTGGAAGTCCCACAGCCACTGGATCCAATTTTTCAAAAATAGGCTAAGCCTTTGTTTTTCTCCATGGAGTTGTGTAAGAACTGCATTCATATATCCCCTTTTCGTCCACAAACAGAGTGAATGGACGAGATAGTCAACAGTCCCAAGCATGCAAACAGTAGGGCACTTTTTTTTTAAAATCACATAGAGCCTTCTCAGCTTGATCATTCCATGCCACCTGACCAGAAAGGGGGAGATCAGGGGTGATCGCTAAAGTTTGCAAAAGCTGTGCTCTTTCAGTGAAGTTTAAAATCCATTGCCGGCAGTATCCTAGAATGCCTAATACAGACACAACCTGTTGCTTTGTAACAGGTCTAGGAAGATTTTGAATGGTGTTTATACGATCGCTAGAGAGAGAGAGCTCTTGTTCCACAAGAAATGTCATGACCTGAATATTTCACAGTTGTTTGAATTAACTGCAGTTTTGTTTTAGAAACTTTATGGCCATTTTCTGCTAAAAAATAACAATTTCTGAGTATCGTGCACAATCTTCTTCTGTAGTACTACACATTATATCATCTACATACTGTATCAATACACTGTCTTTATCTGGCCTTCTAAATTTTGAGCAAGAGCTTCTCCAATACACAAGAGCTTCAGTATATCCCTGAGGCATAACGGTCCATGTCCAACGGCGGTTTTGGAAAGTAAAGGCAAACCAGAATTGAGAGTCGGGGTGCAAAGGAATACAAAAATAAGCGTTAGCAAGGTCAATAACAGAGAAATAACAGGCGGACGGGGTATCGTAGAAAGAATAGTGGAAGGATTAGGAACAATAGGTGCCCTAGGAAAAACTGCAGAATTAACTTGTCAAGATCTTGAACAAAACGCCATGAACCGTCAGCCTTTTAAACAGGTAAAACAGGGGAGTTGACTGGAGAGTATTTAATTTGAATGATTGCTCCACGTTTCACGAGATCGGAATGTACGGCGGAGATGCCAGCCTCTGCTGCTGGAGACAGAGGATACTGGGCGATCGGGCGGAAGGATGATTTTGGGTAAATCACCAGTGGCTCACAGTGTGCTTTCCTTCCATAATCATTTGTCCCCTGGGACCAAAGTGCATCGGGAAGTGAGGAAAGCCAAGAGGGATATGAAGTCTGTAATGAAAATGTGGAAAGGGTGGGATGGCATAATGAACGGATAAATGGAAGGTCATCCTGAAGGAAAATCTTAGTTATCAAATGATCTGAAGTATCAAAAATACCCAGAGCAACGTGCAGCCAGTCCGTCCTATTGAGACATTGTTCCACCCATTCCCCAATTTCGACCCAGTGAACGGTGCTAGAATTGGCTAAAGAAACATGGGGAACCGAACCTCCTAAATAGAAAACGCTTTGTGAATATGTGAGGTGCACTGACAGCAGCAGCTTTGTTGGATGAGAAACAAATGCAAGGGATATGGAGGGTCTCTGGGATAGTACCTGAAGAGAGAAAAGATTCTAACCAAGGTGTGTCCAGTTCAGCAGGAAAGTACTGGGCAGTGCAGTGGAGGGTGTTGGGGACTTGTAAGTGGGGAAAAAGACATGAAGGAAAAGAATGTAGGGCTTTAAGGAGAATGGTGTGTGAGGAGATGTTCAGGGTCCAGGCTGCAAAAGAGGGCTTAGTGTGGGGGGAGGTTTGGCACAGGAATTTAGGAATAGAACAGTAAAACCCTCGTTTGGTTAGAGAAATAGAGAGGGAGAGCTTAGTCATCATCCCTTCCTAACAGATTAACAGGGCAGAGCTGATTTAATAAAAAAACAGTGCATCAAAGTGGAACCACTGGAATGAAGCTGAGCCCGAAGAGGTTTAGACACCAGCAAAACTTGTGGTTGTCCAGATGCAGTAAGCACAGTCACTGTATCATTCGAGGCAGACTAGAAAAGCAGTTTCAATGCCATTCACCAGCAAAGTCAATAAAGGATCTGTGTCCACATGGCGAGTGAGCAAAGGCAACTGAATAGAGTGGCTGGGGGTCCCAGTGAAAGGAATATCCTCAGGTTCAGGTAAGGGAGGTGGGGGAGGAAGCTGATGCAATTGCGGCAAAAGTGTCCCGTCGTAACAGGCAAGATGTAGGTCCCTGATCTGAGGGGAGAGACGGCTGAGAAGACAAAGTATTCGGATTAGGAAGTAAAAATCCACGACCTCTCATCTGGCTTCACCCCTGTTCTCAGAAAAATCCACGTCCTCCACATCCTCGACCCCTGCCTGAGGGCAGCTCCACCTGCATAATAATTCATTTGTGCCGCGATTAACTTGGTCTGAGTATCTGACTCTTTTTGTTTAGTCTGTCGTTCAGCATGCTCCGCGTGTCTTTTAACTTCATCAAAGGTGGCACTTTCCCATCAAAATAAAGGACTTGCGTACCTTATTTTGGATATCACTTCTGAGTCCTGACACAAGGAGGAACTGCTGCCTTTTCACGGTCGTCTGGGCTGTCTAAGCCAGAATGGTTTTTCATCAAGTCCTGAATGCGGTGAGCCAATTCATCTACCGTCTCATCTTTCTTTTGTTTGGCAGTTGAAATAAGGGACCAGTCAGTGCCCTTTTTATATTTTGCAGTTTTCACGGGTTCCCATTGGGCAAGGAAAGGACCCTCATTATTTTGTCCACAAGGCAATGCCTCATTCCACTGCCACTGTACTCCATTATGCTGCCCATGATTGACAGAAGCCCAAGTAGTGCCCATCTTTCTGCATAGCACCTGGGTCCATTCAGCCGCACTGGGTTTGTACATGTTATCTAGTTGCTGCACCTGTTCCACAAACTTCAACCCACCGATTTCAGCACCGTCTTTCAGCTCCTGAATATCTCAGTTACGATGTATCATTACAGTAGTGGGGTTATTGTTTCCTGGGGGTTGTGTGGGATCATGTCGGGGGTTAGGGACCTCAATTAAAGGGCATGAAAATGTGGGTGCTAAAGGTTTAGGGGACTTAAATGGGGTACTTGGGTTCCTTTATAGAATGCGTTCTGCATTTACATCATCTGCTAGGAATACTTTGGTTCAAATGACAATCCTTCCCATGTTTGACTATGGTGATGTTATTTACAGATCAGCATCCAAAGGCCTGCTTCAGAAGCTCGACGTTCTTTATCACTCTGCCATCCGGTTTATAACAAATGCTCCTTTCAAAACCCATCATTGTACCCTATATTCTTCTCTCAACTGGTCTTCATTGTACACCCGCCGTAAAGTCCATTGGCTTATGATTATTTGCAAAACTCTCCTTGGCTTTTCCCCTCCTTACTTACAGGAATTGTTACACTTTTCTTCTTCTGTGTCTAATACTCGTTCTGCTAATCTGATTCTGCTGACAGTTCCTAAGGCTACTTCTGTACTTGGCCTGTCGTATTTTCAGAACGCTGCTGCTAGAGACCGGAATGACCTGCAGAAAATGTTAAAACTGAATAATTTCATTCCTAAATCAGTTTTCCAATCACGGATTTCAGCTTATTATAAAGATGTGTGTCGCTGTTACTTAGGCTAGCTGCTCCAATTCACTGCTGCTCTACTCATTGTTGCTCCAATGTTCTTATGGTTTATATAATATTTTTATGACTTTTTTTTTGTAAACATGTAATCTATTTACTGTTTCTTGCTTCATTTCTTTCTTTATCATTACTTTTTTTTCTTTCGTAATTTCGTTTATATTGTATATGTGTATCTTTCTTAATATGTTTTATTTTATTTTTTTTTCTTACCCCCATTTCCCTCTTAAGGCTTTGCCCTTTCCAGGCCACAGTTGTAAATAAGAAACATTTTCTTAATCTGTTTTGCCTGGTTAAATAAAGGTAAATAAAAAAAAAATAAAATAAAAGTAAGGTTTTCAGGGGACTTATCTCTGAGGGTCTTGCCAGGGTCTAGTACGTTGTGAAACGGAGGGCTTTTTGTGTGAGTTAGAACAGCCTCCCATAGCCCATAACAAGTGGCCGTCAGTCTCATCATCCGGGTACGTAAGTGAGGAGGGGTCGCACTGATATTGTTCATCAAAGAAATCATCAGTAACTGGGGCATCGGTAACCACAGGAGCTGTTGGGGCAAGGAGTGAATGTGGCGGTGGAAGGGGTTGTGGGTAAAGTGTTGGGGAAGAGAGCATGGGATATAAAGGGTCTTTTTATCACTCCTCTTCCTCCTTCCTTCAGACTGGGGTCCCAAATCAACCTGCACTTTCTGTAAAGCTATAAGCAGCTCTTCCTTTTCCTTTCTGTTCTTTAGTTCAGTAACTAAAAGCTCATTCCGTTTCTGTGCCGCTTCCAACGTACGGTCTTTAATAACCAATTCCCATCTGTCATAAATATCCATCCGATAAAGACCTCCATTACAACAACCCTGTGTATTTCTGCACATTATTTTTCTAATGTCCTGTATCTCATTCATACCTCCGGTTCCTTCCACTACGCCATCTACCTGCACTGTCCTTATTCCACTTCCTACATGCCTTTTTTAAAATCTAATCCTGTCTTCTTTTCAATGAGCTTTCTAGGGGACCTGCCTTTCGATCCTGACGGCGCACTAGGAGCCTGGCGATCCCCCGAAAATAATCCTCCTTCCGTTAGGTTTTTCGGACTCTTGGGGGACTTTTTGACTGGCTTTGATTTGTTTTTCCCATAGTGAGCGGCAGGATATCCGCAGAAAATGACTCAGCCCTCGATAAACCCCGTTCCACCCGCCGTCCGCTCATATTCCCGGATTACAGCTTCAGGTGACTTTGTGTCCGTTTATTCGCATCAGCAGAATCCTACATCAATACGCCCTGTGGAGTCCGGGATATGAAGGTTTTAACCCCGATCCCTTCATCAGACGGTTTGTATGCGTCAATCTGCCAGGGTATTGTCTCCGTCACCTTAGCACAGATGAAAGCAGACAGCAGATGAAAAACTCGACCTCCCGTTTATTTAGACACACATTCTCTAAATACGCCCTTTCACCCCCATTCCTCAAATTATTATAGGAGCGTGCCACTCGCCCCTTTCTATGCCACTGCACAGGGGTGACTAGCTAATTTTCACACTGTGCCATTTTCCGTACGCTCCCTAGAACCCTCCTATGGGTCTGATACAGTATGCTCTCTTATTCTTTATTTTACATATGTTTTTTATTCTTTTTGTTTCTATATTCGTATTACTTCTAGCACACCAGTCAAACTCAAACTTACAGGAATCCCCCAATCTACTCACCGTGACTCCGTCCACCTGCCTGGAAATGCCCATCAAGTTTTGCCTCGTATCGGCTAGGAGGAAGTCAGGGACTCCCAACACAGAAAAGGCCCAAGGCAGGCCAATCCTACTTTTACCAAAGCTAGACCTGACCCGGCCGGAATCGGCTCCACCACGGTCCTCTGGACGATCCTGCTCGAGCAGCTGTCTGCCTTCTCCTGCCCCATGTTTGGGCGCCAAAAACTGTGGAGAAAGCCTTCAGACCAGACAGCAGGTGGAATTATAAAGCAGCTTTTTTTTGCAGAGTCACAGTGAGAAGAGTTTCAGAAAAGCAGAATCAAATATACATGACAGCGTCAGGGCTCTTCTGAAACCCGTCTGTTGGGTGGGGCAAGTTTTTTTACCCCTAGAATGCGTGATTTAATATCATTATGAAATGTAACAGTCAACACTTTATTATACACAATCCTTGAGCCCCTTCAACGCCCCTCGTACAACTTGATTTCTTCGCCCCTTTTGTTATGGCGTTCAGATGTAAGCTAAGGAAAAACGTGATAAGGCAGACTCATGTGAGGAATGCTTAGACCTTGAGTCCTTTGCACAAATATTTTTCTGTTTGCTAAAACAAAGCATGCTTTTACTTGGTTTAGTAAAGCTTACTTCTCAGACATGAATTAGTACAAAGGAACGAAGAGAACATTCGTCTTCCACAGGTGTCACGTGGGACTCTGGGATTTTTCAGTGACCTGCGTGTTTTATTCATTTAAATTTTACTCTTTTCTCATTGTATATTAAAATGTTTTTTCTTTACTATCCTCTACCTGTTTTTGAAATCAAATTAAAATAATATGGATTCGGGTGTCTTCGGACTAATTTTTTACAAATATTAAGACATATTTTGTTTAATAAAAGATCATTTCACATACAGTACAATCACTTTTAACCAGCCACCTCGGAACTGGACCCATGGCTGGTTGCCATTTTATAATCCAATGCATACCTATTTTCATGTAGAAAAATATTTCTAAGGTATGTACTGTACTTTTTCGACGTTCCTGAAGAAACCATATCCACAAGGCTTCATCCACGATTTCGTACACAGGTTTTTTTTTCCTCATACAACGACTGGACAGTGTGGTGTAACGGGTCCATAACTCAAGTCAAAAAGGCCACCTTTTAAATAAATAATCACCGCACTTGCGGCTTAGCAAGTATGTGTGACTGATCGGTTCCCGATGAATTCGTGATGTGGGTGAGCCTAGCTTAAGTACACAGGTGAGGAGTCGTCCGCATCCACAATTGTCTCCGTGATAAATAGAAACACGAGGCAGCTAAGGGGAGAACAGGAGGTTAACGGAGAAGGAAGCAGATAGAGGAAAGCCGGTGCAGGACAATGAGAGCAGATTCGATGGAGCAAAGGCAGGCAGGGAAATGAACCCCTGCATATGAGTGTTTGGCCGACAATCGGTGGGGCTAAAGACAGCGGTGACTGGTATTGAAGACGACTGGCTGTCAAAAGGCAGCGGCAGTCGTGGAGACATTGGGCTGGTTTAGCTCCAGCGTGAGTGTTCCGGCCGCTGAGGAAAGAACCCAAATCTAGATCCGGAGGGAGCTTGACGTAGCCAGGGATCGGAGGGCTACTGGACCAGAATGGAAGGCAGCTGCACCAGCAGGTTGGGCGACTCCCCTGTTGCGCGAAGCCCTCTCAGGAAGTGCATACATATAATATAAAGAAAAATGCAGGATTACAATTTCTTTTTTTTATATTTAACAGGCCAGTTAATCCATCAGCCGGTTAAAGTGAGGCCAGTTAAGAGGGATTGTACTGTATTTGACATGACACTCTCCAATTTAGTGATGGGTGATGATTATTACTTTCTACCTGCAATAATTAACAATATATAATGTTATAATATTTTAAGAATATGATGACAAAATGATGATGCCATTCTGTAATGTAGTTAAAATAATCACAATAGTCTTGTTGATTTTGCCTGTCACATGTGATCTTTTTATTTTACTATTTTAACTTCTTAGCTCCTATAATTGTGGTCATGTGATGAGAAGTTCAAATACAAATGAAAGAAATGAACTAGTTGAATCTCTACTTGCAACTTAAATCTTATGATTGCTTATGCTTATCAAAGTTTGTTCATAAATTAAACCAGTATATATTTAGTGTTGTAAGATAATGTCAGTATGAAATTGGTGGGTTTAAAACTAAAAATTTTAATCTTTTAAACTTTATACAGGAATCAAACTTCACTGCTGTTCTGAATGTGGTAAGCAGTTTTCACGGAGAAGCTGTCTTCAGAGACATCAAAGAATTCACACAGGGGAGAAGCCATATTGCTGCTCTGAATGTGGTAAAAAGTTTTCACAGAAAAGGAATCTTCTGAGCCATCAAATAATTCACACAGGACAGAAGCCATATTGCTGTTCTGAATGTGGTAAACAGTTTTTACGGAGAAGCATTCTTCAGCGCCACCAAATAATTCACACAGGGGAGAAGCCATATTGCTGTTCTGAATGTGGCAAACAGTTTTCAGAAAAAAGCAGTTTTCAGCACCACAAAATAATTCATACTGGACAGAAGCCATATTGCTGCTCTGAATGTGGTATAAAGTTTTCACATAGAAGAATTCTTAAGAGCCACCAAATAATTCACACAGGAGAGAAGCCGTATGACTGTTCTGAATGTGGTAAAAAGTTTTCAGAAAGAAGCAGTTTTCAGCGCCACAAAATAATTCACACAGGAGAGAAGCCATATGACTGTTCTGAATGTGGTAAACAGTTTTCATATAGAAGCAGTTTTCAGCGTCACAAAAAAATTCACACAGGGGAGAAGCCATATTGCTGTACTGAATGTGGCAAAAAGTATTCACGGAAAAGCAGTCTTCAGAAACATCAAATAATTCACACAGGGGAGAAGCCATATTGCTGTACTGAATGTGGCAAAAAGTTTTCGGAGAGAAGCAATCTTCAGAAACATCACATAATTCACTCAGGGGAGAAGCCATATTGCTGTTATGAATGTGGTAAAAAGTTTTCACGGAGAAGAAGTCTTCAGAAACATCAAAACATTCACACAAGTGAGATAAAAATGACACAAAACTCCCCCACCTTGTCCACAGATGAACACAGTACTATGCTAAGCAGCAGCAGAAGAAATAATTCATAAAGTTTGATGAAAACAAAAATGACCTAATTGGGGAAACTACAAGTAAAGTGGTTAAATACACTTCCCCTCTCCAACAACCTCATGTGGAAACAGAACTTACTCATGCATGGCTTATGAGGGGTGAACTAAGACCAAAAGATGTACTCCTCATCATAGGTGCACAAAACAGTGGCTTGGACACAAAGTGGTTCAGGTCAAAAATAGAAAGAAAAAAAAAAAAAACATAATTGTCAATTCTACCACAAAGAGCTAGAAACAGTCACACATCTTGTTGCTGGGTACGAGGTACTGATTACTGATGATTACATGCTGCACAACACCACAAAGTGGCCAGGCTCATTCGCTGGAAACTTGGTAAGAGGTACAACTTGCCAGCACCAGGAAGACACTGAGAGCACAACTCGGACAGCACAATGGAAAATGAGGAGGTGCTGGTCACTTGTAGCACAGCAATACTAACCGACTGAAAAATAGAGGCCAGAAAACCAGATGTAAGAAATCCTGGATAACAGAAGTATTAGTTCCTAGTTTTTTCCTGCAAAAAGAAGCCTTATTAGAAACAATGCAGGATCTACACCGAGTCTTTCTGGGAAACTTAAGAGAGTGAGAAGTTAAGCAGTACACGACTGTCGTGACTAAAGAGTGAAATTCTCTCCTGTTTTAATGGTAAGCACACCAAGAAAATTTGGAAGAATTAAACCCGAGAGAAGCTGAATTGCTATTCTGAATGTGGTAAACAAATCTGGCACAGAAATACTCTTCTGATGCACATTAAAATTCACACAGGAGAGGAGTTTTAATGGAGAAACAACCCTTTGGATACAACATCTACATTTATTTATATTACACATTTTCATATAAACAGTGTAGCTCAAACTGCTTTACAAGATGTAATAAGAAGGAAGTTAATATAAAACATAAACAAGATTAGGCAAAAATATACAGTATGTAACAAAGAAAAAAGTACTGTTGAATGGCCAAGTGGACAGAAAAGAAAAAAAAACTAAATCAGTCCTCATGGTTTACATGCATCACATGAAGATTTTGATGATGATGGCCATGTGGACACCTGGGACACCTGCCATTCAGCCCATAAACATGAGGCAGTGTGGTATGTTGATCAGGAGGTGGTGGAGCACATCATCACCACAGAAGAAATGGAGAAGACAGCAGAGAATAATACAGATTAGTATGGATCTGCAAATCCCACTGATAATCCAGTGTCCATGTAGACTGATAGGGATACAACTAAAATGTAGGTATGAAAAAGCCATTTTAAAATAATGTATTTTTATCATTATTTTAAATGTTCTGCAGTATTAGTCTGGTGAATTTCTAATGGTAAAGTATTTTAGATGTATAACAGCAAAAAGGCCACCTCATCAATTCTTTTCAGATTGGGTCTTGAAATTATAAGTAGACCTTAATTTGAAGATCTGAGGTTATGACTGGGAGTGTAAGGGGACAGACTTTCCAAAATGTCGGACTGGGTGAAATTATTTAAGGCTGAGTAAACCATTACAGTTGATCACCTACTTACAAGCAGGTTCCATTTCAGCAATCTGTTTGTAAGTCCATTTTGTTCATAAATCCAGCACGTATTGGCATCTGTTGATAAATGTTTTAGTTTCAGGCAGATCTGGATTTGGACATATAAACAATGTTTTTTGGTAGTTTTTAATGTGCTTAGAGAAATTACAAGTATTGTACATGAAATAGTTACTTTTGTTATTATAAAGATCTTCCCACCCCTGCTGCCACCATTCGGCAGATATGTGAATTATCCTTAAGTGTTAATTTTGGACTTGAGGACAATTTTGTTCATATATACGAAAGTTCACACCTCAAACGTTCATAAGTAGGGGACTATCTGTTGTAGTATTTTAAAGTCAATTGTAAATGACACGAGTAACCAATGTAACAATGCTAAAACTGATGAAATGTGCTCAGACTTTCTTTTTCTGGTTAAGATTCTTGCTGCTGCATTCTGCACTAACTGTAACTGATTGATGTCTTTCTTAGGTAGTCCTGTAAAGAATACATTATGGTAATCTATTTGACTGAAAACAAAAGTGTGAATTAATTTTTCGGTGTCTTATAAAGTTATAAGAGGTCTAACGTTAGCTGTATTCCTGAAGTAGAAAAATTACTTGTAATCTGATTAATATGTGATTTAAAATTGAGGTCAGAGTCAGTGATTACTTCTAAATTCTTTACCTCACACTTCACTTTTAAGCCTAAGGCACCAAGTTTATTTCTAATGCCCTCACAATGTCCATGTTTGCCAATAACTTCGATTTCTCTTTTCTCCTTCTTATTCAGAGAAAGTTAGTACTCATCCATTCAGAAACACAAGTAATACACAGGATCACAAAAGAATTAACACAGGAGAAGCCGTTTAACTTCCCTGAGTTTGGAAAACAATTCTGTCACAATAGCACTCAGTCAGTCATTTTCAAACCCGCTGTATCCTAACATAGGGTCACAGGGGTCTGCTAGAGCCAATCCCAGCCAGCAGAGGGCACAAGGCAGGAACAAACCCCGGGCAGGGCGCCAGCCCACCACAGACAATCACACTCTTCACAATTTATTTTTGTATAGCCCAAAATCACACAAGAAGTGCTGCAATGGGCTTTAACGGACCCTGCCTTTTGACAGCCCCCCAGCCTTGACTCTCTAAGAAGACAAGGAAATACTCCCAACAACAACAACAACAAAAAAAAAAAACCTTTTGTAGGGATAAAAATGGATGACAACTTAGGAAAGGCAGTTCAAAGAAAACCCCCTTTCCAGGTAGGTTGGGCGTGCAGTGGGTGTCAAAGAGAAGGGGGTCAATACACCACAACTCACAACAGAAAGTAATCCACAATACAATATAATAGTATGATAGACATGTTACAAATACAGAGCAGAATTGAACAGATGATGATATCACATGATACGGTTTGGATTTGTTCAGTGTCCTGGAGACCTTGGCCATCAAGCTGCCTCCCCCTATTGGCCATTCTACAGTTGAGACAGCGTTAGGCCAGCCAATCCGATGAAAGGACTTATCTACCCTACGGTTCCTATGATCCTCCATCACAGATGGCTTTACCTTAGGCAGGTGTGCCGTGGCATCAAGTGCCACATTTGAGAAGAGAAACAGAATAGGTGAGGCTTAGTAACAAATTCTAACTATTAAAGTATGTTTTATTGCTAATGACCAACAACAGAGATGCAGTCTATACAGTTAATCAGCAGCTCTTGTCAGGGTGTGCTAAACTGAAGTCATGAGTCTTCAGCTGGGCTTTGAAAGCTGAGACTGAAGGGGCATCTCTTAAAGAAGCCGGCAGACCACTCCACAGTTTACGGGCCCTGTAACTAAAAGCTCGACCTCCCACTGTTATTTTATTAATCCTTGGAATCCTAAACAGACCGATATCTTGAGATCTTAATGTGTGTTCTGGTTTGTAAGTCATGATGTTCAGACAAGTAAGCCAGACCTCAGCCATTTAAGGCATTATACTGTATTTTTAAAGGAGGATTTTGAAATTGGCCATTAATTTAACTGGAAGGCAGAGCAAGGATTTAAGAACTGGGGTTATGTATTCCTGTTTTGTTGTTCTTGTAATAATTCTTACAGCATTTTGGATTAAGTAGAAGCTCAGTGAAGAACAGTTTGAACTGTTCAGTCCAGTGAACACCGCAGTGCAGTAGTCATTCCTACTAGAAATTAATGCATGAATTAATTTCTCAGAATCCTCCTTTTTTAGAAAATGCCATCATTTCCAAACATTTTTAAGATGGAAGAAACATGTTTTGGACAAATTTGAGATGTGCGCTTAAAGTGATATGCTAGATTCAAAAATAACACCTAGATTGTAGGCTGATTCAGTAAAATTTAATGGTGATTCCAACTGAGATGTGTAAATGATGACAGAATATTGTCGTGATCAGCGTCATTCCCTCCAATAGTAAATATCTCTGTTTTATCTGCATTTAATTCACTAATCCACTCATATTCACTAACACAACTAATTGAAGACAACATCAGAGAACCTTCATTTGGTTTTGATGAAAGGTATAACTGGGTGTCATCTGCATATGAGAGAAGATTAACATGATGTTTCCTAATGAGAGATCCCAGCGGAAGCATGAAAAGTGAAAACAGTAAAGGTCAGAGTACAGAGCGCTGTAGGACAACGTATCTCACTTCTGTGTGTAATGATAGAGTCCTATCAGCACATTTCTGTACGTGTTGGAATCGATTTGATTAATAAGAACTAAACCAAGTGAGCACACTGCCTGTGAGCCCAACATCATTTTCTAGCCTGTGCAGTGAAATGAATGGTCAATGGTGTCAAACGCTGTGCTTAAGTCTAACAGATTTACAGTGGAGTTTCCTTCATCAGAGGATATCAGAATGTCATTTACAACGTGCATTAGTGCCATTTCTGTACCCACATTGAAACTCACAAAGGGGAGAAGCCAAATGACTGTTTGATGAATGAAGAGTTTTTACAAAGAAACAACGTTTTGACTCACAATAGAATTCAAACAGGGAGAAGCAGTTTGTCTGTAATAAATGTGGCAAACACTTACCTGAATCACATTTATTGGCCAAATATGCACACATACAAGGAATTTAACTCCAGTTTTGATGACACTCCAAGTGTAAGATACATATTTGACATCAACACAACACTTAAATCACACATGTGAGATAAGAAAACAAAAAAGCAAGACTGAGTATATATTTGTATTTATTTATTTATATATATGTGTATGTGTGTGTATATATATATATATATATATATATATATATATATATATATATATATATGCACACTCTGTCTTACTTTATTTTTTTTTTTGGAGGGATTATAATGTATATTCAAGTCAAGTTGTGGAGCATGCACTGGTACAGAGTGTTGCCGCATCCACTACACGATGAAACAACTTGAGATCCCGGTTGGCAACCCCCAGGCAAACATGCAGTCCAGTCCCACTCTCTGGAAATGACCCTCTATCTGCTGCAACCAGGAGTTACGTGGGTCACCCCTTGGCCTGGTCCAGCCACTCGGGTCATCAAAAATGAGGATCTTACAAGCTGGATCACCCTCACCCGCACCACATGGCTGTAGTGCCGTAAATGATGCTTCCTCACAATGCAGGTCATGTGCCTCATTTGGGACTCCATAAGCAACCGCTCATTCAACACAAAGTCAAACCAACGGTACCCAAGGATTTTTCAGAGATACACAGTACAAAAGGAGCCCAGTCTTCGTCTGAGGTCACTGGATAGCATCCATGTCTCGCAGCCATATAGCAAGACAGGAAGCACCAGGACTCTAAAGACTTGGACCTTCGTCCTTTTGCAGATATCTTGAGCATCACACACCCCTTTCCAGCGACTTTATGACCCCCAAACCCCCCATGCTTTCCTAATCTGTCTACTGACTTCATAGGAAGATTCACTGGAGACATGAATGTCACTGCCAAGGTAAGTAAACCTCTCAATGAAGTCGACACTCTCTCCGCTGACAGACACATGCTGATGGCCGTGCCCAAAAGGTCATTAAAGGCCTGGATCAATACATATTACTTATGTAACAGTTACATTTAGAGATTGAGACTTGACAGATGTTTGTTTGTAGTTCATATCTCATTGAGCCTCCATTTGACTTCGTCAGGTCCTAGTGGTGTGCTGAACACATCAGCCTGTCTTTAGGATCTCTGAGACTGGAGGAGGTCAGGAGTCCAACTGTACAGCAGGCACTGATGTGCTTCAGCATCACGACTGGTGACAAGTTAGAGATGGCAGATAGTTCAGCTGGCATCATCCTATATGACTACCCAAGCAGACGGCATATTAAGAGCCCACCGAGTGTGTCTACTCCAGTAGAACTGACCAGACGGCCCTCACATAACAACCTGTACAGCTGTAGACGACTCCACTTTACTGGTCAGTTTAGCAGACACTGCACTGAGGCTGTCAAGTCTGAACCATTAAATCATTCAGTCAGCTGGGAATTTATTTTGGCCATGATATTTCTGGGAAGGCATTTGTTTCATTCTCGTATGTTGTAGGTTAATACTGATATATTAGTTCTATAAATATAAACACAGACACACACTTAATGTCAGGACCTCAGAATAACAAGCTTCTAGCGCTCAGTCGTGGTTTTAGAATACTGAGCTTCAACAGTTCTGACTCTCCTCTGACTTTTCCTTTCGTCAAGCATTAATCACTGTCTTTCCAAAACAAAATAAGGACTTATTACAATGTGCATCATACAGACCAATTTCACTTCTGAATAACGACGTTAAAATACTCTCTAAAATCATAGATAGAAGGATGGAGAAAGTGCTCCCCTCGGTAATATCACAAGACCAAACTGGATTTATTAGGGGCCGACACTTATCTTCAAATCTTCGACGCCTGTTTAATGTAATATACTCACCAACTAAATCAAACACCCCAGAAATATTATTATCATTGGATGCAGAAAAAGCATTCGACATGATTGAATGGAAATACCTTTTTACTATTTCGGAGAAGTTTGGGTTTGGCCCGAACATTTGTGCATGGATTAAATTACTGTATACTAACCCAGAAGCTTCAGTTTGCATCAATAACATTTGCTCAGACTACTTTAAACTAGAACGTGGCACAAGACAAGGATGCCCTTTGTCACCGCTGCTGTTTGCAATTGCCATTGAACCACTGGCAATACATTGTCGAAATACTGATCAGATAAAGGGGATTAGCAGAGAAGGACTGGAACAGAAAATCTCATTATATGCAGATGACATGGTACTGTATATATCGGACCCAGAAAATTCTGTGCCTGCAGTCTTAGCAGCACTCACAGAATTTCAAAAGCTCTCTGGTCTCAGAATTAATCTGAATAAAAGTGTACTCTTTCCGGTGAATTCTCAAGCATATAATATTAGATTAGACACCCTACCTTTTATCATTGCAGAACAGTTTAAATACCTAGGGGTAAACATCACAAGTAAACATAAAGCTTTATATCAACAAAATTTCGTCGTCTGCATGGAAAAAATTAAACAAGACTTGCATAGATGGTCAACCCTTCATCTCACACTAGCTGGAAGAATTAACACTGTTAAGATGAATATTCTTCCTAAGCTCCTTTTTATTTCAAAACATACCAATATACATTAATAAATCATTCTTTAAGCAATTAGATTCAACAATAACCTCATTTATTTGGAATTCTAAACATCCACGCATCAAAAGAGCGACCCTACAAAGACAAAAGGCAGAAGGTGGCATGGCTCTACCTAACTTCCAGTTTTATTACTGGGTGGCAAATATACAGTCGATAAGAACCTGGACACAAATAGAAGAACATACACAGGCATGGACCGCAATAGAAGTAAAATCCTGCAGTACTTCTTTGTATTCCCTGCTCTGTGCTCCAATAAACACACGTTATCGGCAATACACTAATAACCCAATTGTGCTCCACTCACTTAGAATCTGGAACCAATGTAGAAAGCATTTTAAGACGGAGAAGCTTCTTTCCGTGGCAACCCTGCAAGAGAACCACCTCTTTCAACCTTCACAAACATATGCAGTTTTTAATATCTGGAAAAATTTGGAATTAACTTGCTTAGAGATCTTTATATAGACAACGTCTTTGCATCCTATGAACAATTACATTCCAAATTTAACATTCCAGCTACAAATTTCTTTCACTATCTTCAAATCAGGAACTTTGTTAAACAGAACCTTCCAGATTTTCCTCATCTTGCACCCTCATCCACGCTGGAAAAATATTGCTCAATTTCAAGGAATTAGACTCCATCTCTACAATATATAAAATCATTTTACAATCCCTTCCTTTCAAAGATCCAAGAGGACACTGGGAAAATGACCTCTCAATTAATATATCAGAAAAGGAGTGGAAAGTAGCAATGCAGAGAATTCACTCAAGCTCCATATGCAAAGCATACAATTATACAACTCAAAATTATATATCGAGCACATCTGTCTCGACTAAAACTCTCCAAAATGTTTCCAGGGCATGATCCAACCTGCGAACGTTGCAACCAAGCCCCAGCCTCACTGGGTCACATGTTCTGGGCCTGCACCAAATTAACATTATTCTGGACAAAAATTTTTAATTACCTCTCAGACAGCCTTGGACTCACAATCCCTCCTAACCCATTAACAGCTGTGTTTGGGGTTCTTCCAGAGGGCTTAAAGTGGAGAAGGACAAACAAATTGTGATTGCATTCACTACACTGTTGGCACGCAGACTTATTCTGATAAACTGGAAGAACCCAAACTCTCCTCTTTAAGTCAGTGGGAAACTGATGTGTTATACTATTTAAAATTGGAAAAAATCAAATACTCAGTTAGAGGATCTGTGCAGACTTTTTTCAAAACATGGCAGGATCTAATCAGTAATATTTTAAAATAAGTTTATAAAGCACAGAGAATTTATTAATTTAGGTATTTTTACAAGCCTTAAATTTTACACTGTTTGGCTTGCTCTCTCTCTCAGGGGTGGGGATCGATCTGTTCTTAACATAATTCTTTTTTTTTTGTAAAAACTTGATTGCTATGTATCGATTGTAATAAAATTAATAAATTAAAAAAAAATGCAAGTTTTATTGAAAATGTGACTCGTAAATAAAGAGAAGTAACACCCTTATTGTTGTAGACTGTGTTTGTAAGTGAACAGTAAAGTCTTGATCAGGATGCTCAGTTTCCAAGCTGTGTTATCCTGTAGGATTACCGGCGAGTCCAGTAAAGTCCAGTGTGCCATTTGCAGTCCATGATGATAAAAGTGGAGGCTCTGCTCAAATCTCTAAGTTCTAGTTGTGTTAATACACGAGAAGACTGGGCCAGCACAAATGAAACTAAACACTAAGTATTGTCACTGCCAAAAACAAAAGTTTATTAATAATAATTCAGTATAAATTGTACAGCCATGTCAAGAAATATTTACAATTAATAATAATGATGGGTCAGTTGAACTGAAATAAACAACAAACAGGGAAGATTAATTTAACAAACAGACTGATCAGAGAATATACTGAAGCTGAAGTATTAAAACTGCAGGACGCCCACTTCTATAGATTATATAGAAATAAAAGAACAATGTAATGGGGATAGATGGCCAGGAACCCTTCCCCTCCAGGATTCCTGGAGAAACGAGGAACCCTGATAACGGCACTTCTTTTCCCCGGGTACCCAGCTAGTCCTTGATACCTGGGGGACAGCAATTCAGGGACATCAGGAAGTGCTGACAGACCAGGGATGGTTTATTTCCGGAGTGCTTCTGGGTGCAAGGGCAGCACTTCTGCCACACTGGGGGGTTCTGCCAGAAGTTCATCGGCAGGCACCTGGGGCACATCCGGGATGGGATAAAAGGGGCCGCCTCACTCCAATCAGGGAGCCGGAGTTGGGTGGAAGAAGGACGGAGCTTGCAAGACAGGAGTGGAGGTGGCCAGAAGAACCAAAGACTGTCAACTGTAAATTATTGTAAATATTGCTGGGAGTGAACATGTGTGTTGTGGACACTGCAGTGTCGTGTCTGTCTGTGGCCGGGCTAGCTTTTACAACATGTTTACTTGTACAGAAAAGGAATAAAACTGTACAATGCAGTTATAAAAATTAAAAAAAAAAAACTACAGATGACATGAAATGGCTAAAAACAGAAGCAGATAATTTCAAATATACAGAAGTTAATCAATGATCTTTAACAATAAAAGTGTCCTTTATTATTGACATCAATAGTTCAATCAAATCTACACAACTCTATTATGCACAGTCAGTCAGTTCAGCACTCAGAAATCCAAAAGGCCAAAGACCAGTAAAGCCAGTGACACGTTTATCAGAGGAGGCGCTGGGATGGAATCCCAAGTTGAGAGCCTCAGTGATGCTGACCTTGTGCTTCCAACTGCTGCAGTTCAAGTACAGAATGGCAAACTCTTCTCTCTCACTAAAGATTCACTTTCACCAGTAATAAGTTTATTAATGCGTATTTTAAATTTCACTTTAAACATATATATATTTACATTGATATCTATTTAGTTTATATTCTTGTCTAAATTCACTACAAGTAAAATGTTATTCTGATTAACAGATGAATGGTGCTGATAGGAAACAGAAAGGACCGTCTCTCTCCCAACACCACATGACGTCCCACTCACCGCCTGCTGGTTCATCAATGATCAGACCTTCTGCCTCTGCTAGAGAAATCCTCTCAACTGTTCCTCGAGCTTTAATAAGAGCCGATGACAGACACAGAAACAGAGAGGACGTCACTCACAGTGACACTTTCTGTACTCAGAGACTCACTGAAGCCCAATGAACCTCCGGCATCAGCACATCCAGAATGACGTGAACTCTGTGGATCTTCACAAAGTGCCTACAGCTCTTCACAGCACTTCATCAGGTAGTTGTAGAGACCATCTGTCAGCTCTTCATCTTCTACTGTATAGAGGTCATTACCTGGTGACCTGTAGGATCTTCATCATTTTTAAACCATTTGGATGACACCTTTGAGATACAACAGCCTGTTGGACATGAAAATACAAGAGTTTGGTGCTCTAAAGGCATCATGGCTCTCTGTTACTAGATGTTGTTATCTGAACTAAGTTACCAGCAAGTGATCATCTGCTCCATGGCCGTTTATGATGAACTCCACGAGTTTTTCATGTTGAGTCCTCCTGGAGGTCCTGCTGATCTCTGCAGCCTCATAAACCTCAGCCCTTTGTTCTCGAATCTGCTGCCCTTCGGCAGTCACACAGCCAGCCTGCTCTCCTACATGGTGGACACACAAATAAAAACATCAGACTGTCAGATGAAGCACAGTATTTGTCTTATGCTGGCTGTCTGGTTTTGGTCTGAACACTCCTGTTTTCTCATAAAAGTGGACACTTTGGAATGGAGTTCAAACTGTGAGGATTCCTCTGTGGTTCATTATAAAAACTCTTGTTTGTGGTTATCTCAATAGTTTTTTTTAGAATACATCGATTATTTCAGAATATTATGAATACACCAATCTGAACACTACCTAAAGTAATATGCAAGTCACAGGCATGTCATCCTAAGATAAAAAGGATATACTGTATACAGTGCTCTCCACTATTATTGGCACCCCTTATAAAAATTAGTAAGAAGGGTTAGAAATTAAATCCCAGTTTGCTGAAGAAATGTCACCTCGCACTGAAAAAATGAGAAACATCTGACTTTTAATTGAAACAATTTCATTCAAAGAAAAACGAAGCGCTCATCAATAAATATTTTTTAAATTAACTTTTTTATAAGGGGTGTCATTAATAGTGGAGTGCATGTTAAATGAATGCCACAATAAAAAGTATGCCACACATGAAGAAAAAAATATCATCATCATCTTTAAAAGACTGAGAGCAGTAAAATCAAAGGGTCCCTCCTGGTCAGATAAAGAGCAGACTGAGAGAGGATAAGAGATAAAGTACTGAACTCCTACACAATCGAAAGACAAATGTAAAGTCACATAAAGCCTACAGTTCATATTCAAACACCATCAACGTGTCTACTCCACAGTCTACTGAACCAGCAGGGATGTCCTAGGAAAAGAAGGAAAGAAAATAAAAAGACACGTGAAAGTCAAACACTCCGAGTGAATTACGAGTTTAACAGGCGGGTGTTTGCAGTTTACCTGATTTTTCATTAACACCCAATTTACAGAAGATATTCTTGTAGCAAGTTGGCTGAAAGGAAAAAATCTAAATGTCACTTGTAATTAAATTGAAAGGCTCTGTGCACATCGTGACTGTCAGTCTGAGTCACATACAAGTTAGTGGCGCACTGCACATTGCAGGAAAGTCTTTAACAGTTTATAAATGGCAGGCATCATCTGCACAAAACTACCATGAAATGTTATTAACATTGAGAGTATAAAAAACACGGCAGATTACTTGGGATTACAATTTAGACACATTACTACAAGAACTCAAACATAAGGAGCTAAACTGAAAAAAAATGAAAGGTAACCTGGTGCACCACTGCAGTCAGTCTGAACTTTATTCAAAGCCTGCTTTACCACAAAATTACTAATAAAGCGTTTCCAAAATTCTTGTAAAAGTTTATTTTGTCTTCCATGCACAGTCGAGGAGTTCTCGTGAAACTCGCCTTGTGGAATTTCAGGAGTTGCCGGTTCCGCTGAGTGCTGATCCACTTCAAGCACTGAATATAAATCAATTACTACAGCGAAAATGATTATTAATACAAACGTAAAGGTTCACGGTACAAACATAACCATGCAACACAAAGTTGTTAAAAAATGCAAGGAAAACTGCAAATTTCAAACGCTTTCATTTCGAAACACACTTACTTCCAATGCCAAAAATACAAGTAATTAGTTTTGTCGCTAACTCTTCTTCTTTTGTCTAATGCGGAGTTTCGTCGCTGCTACTTCTTTTTTGTCTCCATTCGTTTAATGGAGTTTCATCGCTTGCTACAACAGCTGGTTATTTAAGAGGAAACTCTACAATGCTGAACCTTATAATTGACGGAGATTTTTGTTGAGAAGAATAGACGCATGGACTTCATTTACAAATAAAGGTAAGACCATAAACGGTTTACATTTTTAGAAAAAATGGGATCAGACTAAGAAAGAAATCAATCCCATATTTAAAAACTAAATTTTGACCCTAAATAAAATATTATTTTGTTTTTCTTGTTATCCTTTTGTTGAACAGTCGATTAAAATTGATTAAAGCATCGGAATTAAAAGCTCTTAAAAACAATTAAATATTTCAATTAAGGTAAAAATTGAAATCCATTTTTTTTTCTACACCACTCTACAGTATACTGTCATTTGTATTAAATGAGTATGAATTGTGGAGGGTGAGGATCAAATGCGCTCTCTCCGTCGCTCTAAATGTAAATGCTGATGAGATATGAAACATAATCAGTAGTCAATGAGCACGCTGGCTGCCAATCGAATAGTGAATAAGCTGCTCTTTGGGGTTCATATATTTGTAAATCTGACAGACTCTAAAGGAGTCAGTGCCTCACCAGCCATGAACCTCACCGCACGTCACTGATCAGGAGGACAATCACAGAATGCGAATGACCAGGAGCAGCGCTAAGTGTCCAGACTTTTAAAACGTTAAAAATGGGCTTTCAGAGAACACACCAAACACGTCTATGATGCTCTCTGGCAGCTGGCACCGGTAGGACTGCCCAGTCCTCTCTTTTTCTCAAGTTACTCAACTTGTTCATGTCACAAGTACATACCTCTCCGCTTGTTAAATGTTGTCTTCCACCTGAGAGACCAGCACGACTCTGATTAACATTCTGTCCCTCACTTAAGAAATCACTGTCTAATCTGAAATGTACATGGGCACCAATGTCATGCCAGCACGGCCCGAGCTGTAGTGCGCATGTGCACACATTTTCTGGCCGCAGACAGAGATGTCCTTTGTATTGTGAGAGACAAGCACTTCGATCAGACAGCTGTGTTGCACACAAGCCAAAAATATTATTGAGTTATTCATTTAAGGCTTGCTGATATTTTGGCCAGTCCTTCATAAACATATTTGAATGCCTCCTAAACGTTCTTAGTTTTCAAAGTAAACTAGTAAGAGAGTGAGAGGTTGGAAGCACCACACAACGAACCGCCTGGACTGAGACCCGAGTGTAGCGGGTGACACCTCAGCACCACACTGGGCACTGTGCGAGGTTTTTTATGGTGACTGGAGAGCCAATCCTACCACCAACCCCCAAGTTCTCCCTGTAAGTTGGAGGACCTTCTTGCAGTGCTGGATGCAGATTAACATCATACCCAAGATGAAGCAATTGTAGGTTAAGCACCCTGCTCAATTGTCCAGCAGAGTAGAGTCACTATTGGCATTTAAGGGATTCAAAGGGTTTATTAAAAATGTTTATCCAGTTGTAAGATGAACCATCATGTAATGTCATTAAACAAATATATCTCGTATTATGAAATGGGTAACTTTTGAACATTAAAACATTTTAAAGAGAACAGGCCATTCCTCCTAACAAAGCTCGCTAATTGTATCCACTTAATTCCTCCAAGATAATATCAAGTCAAGTTCTGAAGTTCCATAAACTCCTACTCTCCATCACACTATTAGTCACCCATTCCGGGTGTTTGCAGTTCTTTGCATGAAGAAAGACGTCCTAATATTTCTGCGAAATTTACCCTTAGTAAGTTTCCAGGGGCCTCATGTATAAACGGTGCGTACGCACAGAAATATTGTGTAAGAACTTTTCCACGTTCAAATCGCGATGTATAAAACCTACACTTGGCGTAAAGCCACGCACTTTTCCACGGTACCTCATGCCTTGTCGTACGCAAGTTCTCTGCTCGGTTTTGCAAACTGGCGGCACCCAGTGTCAAAGCAATGGTACTGTTCTTGTGTGATTACTCATTATTTTCATGACGCGGCTTTATAAATACACAGAAACTAACCGCATATTGTTTATTAGTGTAATGCATCTGATTGTAATTAACTCGTAACAATATAATGGTCCAGGGAACAGCCATAGTATTCCAAATACCATAACTGCTTTAGCGTTGTTACTCTCACTTCTTCTTCTTCTTCTTCTTCTTCTTCTTCTTCTTTCAGCTCCTCCCGTTAGGAGTTGCCACAGCGGATCATCTTTTTCCATATTACTCTCACTGCACAACTCGGAGTATTTATATCACTGTATCTGAGTGTGAATCACAGCAGCAGCTGATCGGAAAAAGAATTATCGGTATACAGCTTTAAGGACACGCTGTCTCAGCCACTGCAAAATGTTTTAAAGCCTTTCCTGTACGGACCTCGCGGTTCAGAAACAGTTTAATCCCAAGAACTTTAAATGCACTCAATCAATTGCTCCTTGTAGAACGGTTTGTACTTATAAGTACAATCACCCCAATGTAAACTTGCACTACAGTTATAATATCTCACAACCTGGGCCACTTTATAAAGCGTGTATTTACATATGATGACGATATCATTTTTAAGGTGAAATGCAGCAAAATATGTTTGTTAAATTATACACATAAAACTTTAACTTCATTTAAATAATCTATATTCTTCACTGGGAGTGTCGTGAAGGATAGAATAATTAAACATGTACTACGAAGATATTTCAATGTTCTTTAAACGTTTTGAAGAATCGGCACTAAACTTACAGATAGCTTAACTTCTATTACAGAGCTGATTGTGTGGCGATCGGTTACTTGGGGAAAGAAAAGCAAGGACTCTTGGGGCGGCCACGCCAATATATATTGAATATAAAACAGAAAGAGAAAATAACAACACAGCTAAACGCAGCGACAAATTTCGACAAAAGATAAATGCTTGTCTTGAGCACGAGGCTCATGAAACACATGTTTAATAATGTGCTTTAGCTCCTATCATCATGAAAATGACATCACGTATACATCTCAGTATTTTAGTTATTCAAAGAGCTGTAATATCACAAATGTAATGGACTCTGTGTCCAGTTGGAGGAAGAGAGCCAGTTTAAGAAGCAAGTAGTGATTCACACACATAGATCACATACGAGTAGAAGATCAAATACAAAACAAAGCATTTAACGTGCTACTTTAATTACGATGTAATTTTGAGAAACTGGTTAATTAAACGATTTTAAGATGAAGTTTATAATGTTCTACTAAATGACAAAATAAACTATGTGATTAAAGTGGAAAATTCGAGATTAAAGTTGACATTTTGTGCTTTTTCCCCACCGTGTGCCTTTTTTCTCTGTACCCTAATAAGCTTTCATATGACACTCAGACAGTGGGCTACAACTCTTCTTTTCACGGCAACTTTGATATGTGACTTCTTTTTTATTTCTGGCACTGTGCGATTTTCTGAATGTGAGCTTTCAAGTTTCTCCAACACGCTATGTCACTCGATCAACTTCATTTTGTTGATTATACCATGGTTTATTTGAACAAATAGTATGTTTTTCCTTTGCCTCCACTTGGTATTCGCTGAAATTCTTATATTTTCCCCGTGCTTTTCCCATTGTCTTTTCACAGAAGGCTGCGCTTAAGGGCGATTTATATTGATTTACATATTCAAATAGGCGTAATTCTGGGAGGATTTGAGGCGTTACAAAATGCGCGTGCACGAGCGTTAGTTTTCACGCTGATCGGGATTTATGTAACGAAAGAACGTGGAAGTTGGAGTACGCACAGATTCCAGCATCTGGATTTTTCTGTGCGTAAGCACATTTCGGCTTTTGTGCTTAAGCCATGTTATAGTGCGAGTTCTACGCACGGCATTATACATGAGGCCCCAGGTCTTTCTCTGTGACCTTGATTAACATTTTAAAGTCACAGTTCTGATCCACTGGACTAATTCCCTTCCTATCTATACTAATAAAAGGCAAAGCCCTCACTGACTCACTGACTCACTCACTCACTCACTCACTCACTCACTCACTCACTCACTCACTCACTCACTCACTCATCACTAATTCTCCAAGTTCCCGTGTAGGTAGAAGGCTGACATTTGGTAGGCTCATTCCTTACAGCTTACTTACAAAAGTTAAGCAGGTTTCATTTTGAAATTCTACACGTAACAGTCATAACTGAATCCTACTTACGTACATATATACGTCCATATCCTGCAGCTCGGTCACCGTGTGAGGCGGCATTGGGTCCCCCATCCCAACGCCTCCCACGTTGTTGGCTGCCTGCCTATATAAGGCTGTCCGTCGCTCCGGTCTCTACATTCCCTTCCTTGGTTCACAATGGTATTCACGTCTCCCTGCTGATAACTGCATCCTTTTTATTTAATCCACGGCTTCTCCGCTGTTTTATTGTTTGTTTATTACACTTATAGTTATTGTGTAGGTATTTTAGACTTAGTTTACATTGTTCAGGTACCCATTTCCTTTATCATTCCAACCATACCCCCATTAACATGTCTATCGAGGTGATCACCATCGATCAAAGAACTGTCACTTACTGAGTGGTTTCCATGCCAAGAGATGGCACCTGCCTTTTCCATTCTCTGTGTTACATATTGCACGGCCATATCAGGCTCTCTCTTAATATCCAGAGGAACATTGTGTCTTATGTATTGAATGACTGGGACAGGTTCAAGGTGTGGACTGATGACGGTACAGGAGATAATTATACTACACAGTAGCACTATAAGAGTGAAATGCTTAAGCCCTTCTCCTATGGTTCTGCATGTGAGTTGTTGGCTGCCGCTGAATTGTTCGGTTGTCGCTTTCAAGTGTACCGAAATGGCCAAATATTTTACACCTTTGGAGAACCGCCAATGACTCTTAAACATCTTAGATTCACAGGTGACGGTTTGAGTAGTGGACACTTTGATGTGTATGAATGTTTAAACTCTCAAAAGCTGGATGTGAAGTTATTGGTGAAGCCGGTTGTATGCTTACAACGCTTGACAGATGCCGAATGTCAATTCAACACAAGTCCTGCAAATACAGTCGTAATTGAAACAAACCATAAAACTTAAACCGATTATGACAGCAGCAATCCAAGCTGTGAGAAAACAGTAAAACGGAGGCGTGTCAGACGTTATGGTACATTTTCTGATGCAGCTAGACGAAAACAACTTTGTGACACTGCTCACAGAAATATCCACAAGTTAATACCGGGAATGCCTGTTACACATTTTAGATTCACGAGTACCGATTTGGGTAGTGAACACTTCGATGAATGAAACCTGTTATCTTTACAACGATTGACAAACACGGAATGTAACTTGAACACAACACATCCTCCAAATACGAACCTGATTGAAAGAAATAATGATAATCAAATCCTTGATGACAGCAATACTCTTAACAGTCACAAAACAATTACATTGACAATCATGTTACATTATTTTTAAAATGTTTCCTTTTCTTTTTCATAACTTCTTTAACAAGCTACTTCTCCGCTGCGAAGCGCAAGTATTTTGCTAGTTTTAAGTATTTCAGTCATGTCTCCCCTTAATCTCCATTTGCTTAAACTGAAAAGGCTCAGCTCTTTTAATCTTTCCTCATAACTCAATCCCTGGATTGAGCCTAGTCTCTCTTCTCTGGACCTTTTCAAGTGCTATTATGTCTTTATTGTAGAGCAGAGACCACAACTGCACACAGAACTCCAGATGAGGCCTCAACAGTGTGTTATAAAGCCTGAGCAGATCCTCCTTGGACTTGTACTCCACACATCAAGGCACTATATAACCTGACATCCTGTTAGCCTTCTTAATGGCTTCTGAACACTGTCATGTTCAATTTTCAAATCTTCCATTGTGTATTAAACACTCATATTTTTACTACCTACATGTAATTCTTTACATTTACTTACATTTAGTTTCATCTGCCACAAATCTGCCCAAGCCTGTATGCTGTCCAAGTCCCTATGTGATGATTCCACAAATTCGAGATTATCTGTCAATTCACCCAGCATGGTATCATCTGCACCAGCAGCTTGTTACTGTCAAAGCGGAGATGGGCACCATTAGCCCAAAGAAGGCACTCGGAGTCTCAGGACAGGCAGCAGAATCAAGCTTTATTATGCAATACACATACAGACTCAGAGTCAGGAGGACTGAGTGCTCAGCAATAGGGCAATCTTACTTTTATTACAGGCCTTATCAAGAGCGTACCTCACTTAGTTCATTTGTCCCCCTCATCTGACTCCCAGCATTCCAGTGTCTTGGTCCTGCCTCTGAATGGCTCCACCAATATTTCCCAACCTAATGAACGTAGCACTCTGTTCTGTCCATCATGACCACTTGACAGACCCTCTCCCCACTTTGCACTCATCCAGTACCTGCCAACATTATTTCCAGTCCTCAGCTCAAATTCACCACATAGAAAATGTCTGACCTTGACTTATTAAATATTGGTAGTTTCCAGCCTTCTAAGAAAAAATAAAAAAATATACAGTCACGGGCCTTTTTGTGATTTAACCCTTACTATACTAACGTCTACTAGGATACAATGCTTATTTTCATATATGCTCATGATTCTCTTTGAATACAGTAATCCCTTGCTATATCGTGCTTTGACTTTCATGGCTTCACTCTATCGCGGATTTTATATGTAAGCATAACTAAATATATAAAACGGATTTTACGCTGCTTCGCGGGTTCTGCGGACAATGGGTCTTTTTACTTCCTGTACATGCTTCCTCAGTTGGTTTGCCCAGTTGATTTCATACAACTGACGCTATTGGCAGATGGCTGAGAAGCTAACCAATCAGAGCACACAATTAAGTGCCTGTGTGCTGAAAGGCTCAGTGACGGAGCGCTGAATTCGATTCCGCGGCGTTAACCAGGAAGGCTTGTCTTGCTCATTCAGCATCAACATGTTTCTCTGTGTAAAGAGTTAACTTTTGTGCTCTTTTGTGTTTATCTTTGTGCATAGTCAAGCCCTTCATTAAGGCTCCAAAAAAATCTGCTCCTGCTACTGCTTCAGGGTTTGTACCCAAGCACCTACGGAAGATATTAATGATTGCTGAAAAGGTAAATGTTTTGGATTTGTTGAAGGAAGGGAAAAGCTACACCGCTGTAGGACGCCATTACAGCATCAATGAGGCTACGATTGTTTTTATTTAAAAAGTAGGAAAGGAATATAAGATCTACGGCCACAGTGTCCTTGTAACCAGGGTGCAAAACGAGTTGTAAGTGAATGTAATAAGGCAGTAGTCTGGATGGAATCTGCTTTAGGGATTTGGATTGAAGAAGAATAACAGCGGTGCTACACAGTTGCCTGAAGTGGCTCCTTTACAAGGGCTGTAACGCTCTCCTTTGTTGTGCAGTAAAATTAAACTCATCGTTATCGGACAAGTCATTGTGTCATTGTTGGTGAGTAACCATAATTAATTTTCTACTTACAGTACTTAGTACATGTATGTACGTTTATTGTCACTGTACACACATTTACTTTATACAATTTTTCTTGCATTGTACGTATTTATTTCTGGTGGCCTGTCTTTCGTAATGGCTGTAACATATGTGATATCGGAGACACTCGATATCTTTAAAATAATATTTTGGTTTTACTGTATATAAATAGTGTGTTTACATACAGAATTTCAATGAATCTTACCTAATATCTAAGAGAATACAAAGGGTTTATGCTGTATAACTCTGCGGGGAATATTTAATAAACAGTGTGGAAGAGTTTATAAGGGCTTAAAATATATAAAAATAACCATACAAACATATGGTTTCTACTTCACGGATTTTCACCTATCGTTGTCTGGAACGCAACCCCTGCGATCGAGGAGGGATCACTGTATATGCAAATCATCACCTTTAACAATATACTTTTCTATATTTTCCCTCCTTTGAGGCCAATAATTTTTATAACCCAGAAGGTGAAAAGGAGGAATCAGCTCTCAATCTTCTTTGGGCCTTGAACCTGAGACCACTGTCAGTCTTCACAACCTCTGGTTCACCATTTTCTCCTCCTGGTGACACAGAGGCCAAACATCTCCCCCCTTTCATAGACTAGAGAGGAGTAAAAGACCTCTTGCTGGCCAAATCAATGGAGGTGCAAGACGTATCAGTAGTATAAGTATACAGTAGGACAAATATAAGTAGACGTCGCTCAATGTAACAATAACACAATGGATTACAGGTAATCTAAAAATCAATATAAGACAGTTTAGAGCAGCAGCAGCAGATGATTACAGAATCCAGTGTTCTTCCCAGTCTTGTGCAGATTTCTTCCAGTGTGTAATTGTGTGAAATATTGCTATGATCCAGGAACTTTGCACACCATAGAGGGTCCTCTTCCTGGGGAGCGGTTACCAGAACTTCACCCAGGAAGCCTTTAGTTTGCCATCTCTTGTCCCAAAATGTCATCGAGGAGAAAATCAACATTTGAAGCTACAGATGCTTGTGGTTCAATAACTTGGATATTCATTTGTTTGACAGAAGATCTGGCAATAAGTGATCTGAAAACTGGCAACAGGCAGAAAAACACAAATACAAGACATCCAAGTATAATCAAGAGAATAATGCCTGATTTTGTTAATAATGCTTTTGTGTGCCCAGGTTGAAATGGCATTAATACAAAAATTTGAAATCCTTTCCTTCATTTTCTTTAATTTCTTTCCTAAGAGTTTTACGCTTGGCCATAACTTGTGTAAAAGATCCATCAGGTGCTGTGTTATTAGGTATAAAAGTGCAACACTCCTCTCCTCACATATGGCACACTCCTTCTTCTTCTGCCAACAGCCAGTCTAACACCTGCCTATTCTGCCATGTCATGTGACTGGTACCATCTAATTGCTCTCCTAAAGCTGATAAGGCAGAGTCAGTGCAGTTGATAAATCTCTGCTGATTATACTGATAATGAATCCACTCTGTGTTTCTATTATGCGTAATCCACCCAAATACAAACTCAAGTCCTGATTAAATTTTATCCCTTGCTTTAAACTCATTTAAAACACCTCTAGGTTACCTTACTGCATCTAAGTAAACATTCGGCTCAGGCTCATATGCTCTCGTAACTCGCCTCTCTTGGGATACCTAACTGTAACCTCCTGGATTACCATGACCATTGTGCACCTCGCTGACCAGTCATGTGGGAGAACATCTAGTAATCCATATTATGAACCACATTACCACCATCTATCTGCCTAAGGTCAGTCCTGCACATTTACTGATCTCATGTCTAAGGAGGCACACGTTAAGTTCCACGTTTTGGTGCAGTTTCCTCCAAATCTCCCCACCGGTACCAGACCCTTCCTAGTATAGCACTTGTACTCGGACTGAGCTATCTTGGTGTGAGAGGGTGGTCTTTGCTTTGTGGTTTGCCAAACACCAGAACATTTACAATCTAGATATGTTAATCCTTCCCTAGAGAAGTCTGACCACCCTTGCAGTAGGACACACCAATAAGGACAATGTGTCTCTTTTTTCCCTCAGACACTTCTGGCACATCTTTGTTGAATATGGAAATGGAACTTCGACTATCGCTGGTTTTGCTTTCACACAACCAACATTGCTCCCTTGCTATCTCCTCAGTTGTCTATATAGTCCATTTATAGCAGTCATTTTTCTGTGCACACTCTAAGTGCCATTCTCATTTTCCTGTTCAGTTACACTACTTCTCTTGATTCTAGTCCCATAATCATTATCACTTTCCTCCCTAGCTGCCATTTCAGTCTTATTGTCCATTGGCCAGTTGCTGATCTCAAATGTCCTATTGAAAATCTAAGAAGCTAATGGTGGGAAGTCATCTCAATGCTCCTTCTCCTGGACTTGCTGGGTCATCATCATTTCTGGCAGTATCATCAGGGTCATGAATGCTGCTGCCAGGTACAGCGCCATCACACACGCTCCTTCTTGTCTCATCATTATCAGGTATAGGTTGTCATTGGGGTGAGCCTTCAGATGATTTATTGAGAAATTCGATTAAGGGTCAAAATGCTTTATTATTAATTTTAGTGTTCTTAGCTATGAAGAGCCTAGGCCTGGAGCAGCTTTACAAGGACACCATTAATTTTGTTAGAGAGGCCTCTTACCTGCTTGTCCTCCTCACTTGCCTTGTTTTGAGTTTCTGAGAGTCGAGCTGTGAGCCGAGGTCATCATGATCTCCGAAGAATAAGCAGGCAGATTTTGTTTTGAGAATGCAGGAGCCGAGCTTCTTACTGATAGAAGACGAAACAAACTGTGTGCAGGGCCTTTGTCTGTGTGAGTACAGGGCAGGCTCTCAAGATATCACATAAAATAGATACGCACTTATCTGACATGTAGACTTATTAGAGAACATCAACAGATTAAGCAATAAAATTAAAACAATGTATTATAATATTAGGTAGTTTGAGCAATACAGGGGCTTAACAGTTGATTATTGAATGCTGGGGGACGTTTTCCTGAACATGTGCAGTGACGTAAGCAGTAGCTTGGCCTCTGTCAGACCACCGGGCAGCTTAGTGCCATGACTTAAGAGCGCTGCTGTCTGTGTTCATGGGCTTTTATATTAGCACACACGTATATGTGTTACAGTAGCATTTAAGTTTATATGGCAATGTTTCTTTATAAAGCTTAGTGATAATAATATTAAGATATAGTAGCACATATGAGTGAGCTTAAAGAATCAATTGTTAAAGGCTTGTGTTTTTCCTTCTTTCAAGTATGAAGCTCCATGTCAAGGTCTCTGCAATTTGGTCTTCATCAGTGAAGCTGTGCGCTGCCATTCACTGGCACAGTCACCTATTATGTTAGCCTTACAGGACACTAGTGCAACAAGCAATCATTAATTGAATTATTTATTAAGAAGTCCAGTTTTCATATATGGGTCCTTCTGATCCCAACTTAATTATTAATCATTGAATTGTTAAGAATTCATTAACTGAAAGGCCATCGATCTTTAACAGATCAGGATTAGGCCGTGAGAATGAAGGGAGGTGTAATCAGGTGATTCTCACCTCCGGGTGGCAAATCTGTCCTTCGAGCCAAAGTGGTTGTAATGAGAAGAAGGGCTGGTTAGGAGATTAGTATGGGGATGTCCATGTGGGCAAGGGTATTGTTATGAGGAGGTCTGACACACCAGGTGATTGTTATGAGAAAAGGTGCTGAATGAGGTCATCATCATGAGAAACCCTGTAAAGTAGATGATCGAAAAATAATGTGAGAGGAGGGCATTTTGTGAGAAGAACTGTAATATATTTTGGGCTCACTGAACACTCAGGGCTCACTTCATAAACTGAGATGGCTTTATCTGCTCTGCAATTGTTTTCTGTGCTGTGCAATAAAGTCTAAATTCTGACTGCCTTTCTGAAGACTCTGCTAGTTTTTTCTAAAGATTTTTCCACAACAGATTCTGTAACACTTTCTCCGGGACTTGATTAGTCTTCGAGGGCTGACCTTTGTTCTTTGTTGTCAGGAACATCTTCAGCAACATCTTCCTCATCTTCAGAAGGTGAATCATGGTGGCTGACATGAGTGGTCCCTGGGGCTGCAGTGTAGTAGTTCACATGATACCAGGTGGAGTTTCCCTTCACTTGGAGAGCAGTTGGAGTTGCCCATACAACTTCATATAGACCTTCTCATCTCGGCTCATTCCATTTATTTCAGAACACTCTTAGGAAAACTTAATTCCCAAACCTGATCACACTCAGTTCTTCTCCTGCAAATAGAAAGTTCTATGAACAGCAGTTAAGTGCTTCATGTAATTTTTAATTTCTAATTACAGCTGTTCTAATGATGGCCCCTTATAAGGCTCCCTGCAAACAGGCCTGGGCATTGGATGGCCAGTAATCACTTCATGTTCTGTTAGATGCGTTACTCTGATAGTTTGCTCATTATACATTGCTGATAGCTCATTATAGCAAGTGGCAGAGCATCTAACCAGTTGATCTTCATTGTAGCACAAATCTTATTTATATTTCCCTTCAATGTCCCATTTGTTCCACCAGTCCTTACGATTGTTGATGGTACCCACAGCCAAGTCTCAGTTTAACACCCAATGCCTGCTAGTCTTGTTTCTCTGTTTTCTGAACAAATGCTGAGCCGTTGTCTGAGCTTATTACTGATGGAATGCCAATCACTGGTCTGACCTCCCTAGTTAAACATTTCACAACTGTAGTTGCTCCTTGATCTGGTTACGTCCAGCCATCTGCTAAACTTGTCTCTTATTACAGCAGGCATCTCTGTTTTCACACCGTTTTTTTGTATATCCACACAGTCCATTAGCAGGTGTCTAAATGGGCCCTCTGGTGTTGCTATGTGTCCTAATGGAGTAGTAATTCACTTTCTCACATTGTGTTTAACGCAAATAAGGCATTCTAACAAAATTTATCAACAGTAGCTTACAAATGAGGAGACGATCATCCTTGATTTTTAATCCTCTTAACAATTTTCCCCACTGCTCTCTCCTGCATGTCACTTATGTCTCTTTCAGTGATGTAAGGCTAGATAATCACAAGTGGAGCTAATATAGGAATTGGTGTTTCAGATGCTCGTCTGGCCACCTCATCTGCCATGTTATTCCCTTCGCTCACAAATTCATTGCCTTTCTGGTGTGCTTGACACTTGATCACCACCAACTTAGCAGGCACCATCATAGCCCTGATCAGTTCTTGAATCTTCTGCTGTATAGGTGATCCATCGCTTTTCCTAAACCCTCGCTATTTCCAAACTGACCCAAAGAGTGACGTCCTCCATGGGTATAGGCTGAGTTTGTGAAGACTTTCACCATTTTATTCATTCCCAGCTTGTAAACTTCAGTCTGTGCTTTAAGTTCAGGTTGTTGGGCAGAGCAGGGCTCTTTACAGCCTTGTGACTCAAACACTTTAAATTGTCACACTTTGTCCTTTCTACAACTCCAAATCCTGCATGGTTTCCTACCTGATCCCCATAACATGAGCCATCTATAAAACGTGTGATCAGCGTTCTGTAGAGGCACAGACTCCAAGTTCAGACGTAGCCTGGTGATAACTGATGACTCTGCGATACGCTCATGTGGTTCACCTTCCACAGGCACAAACTCTGTCATGTTTACTGTGTCACACCTTTGGAGGACATGTCAGGATACGTCAGCAACTGAAAAGCAGATATCAGTCTAGCTGGAGTCCAAACAAATCTGCCCAGATTTATTAGTTCAACAATCTTGTGATGGGTGTAAATGATAACCCAGTGTTATAGTGGAGGCTTTATCACTGGGATATTGGAGCACTGCTAAACCCTGAAAGTAAGGTGGGTATCCTTGTGCCACACTGACCAGCTTAGAGCTGTAATATGCCACTGGCTGTTACTTCCTGCCCTTACATGTCTCTTACATCAGCAGAGAAGTGGCACAGCCTGAGTGGGCATTGCCCAGGTACAGCAGAAAAGGCTTGTCATAGTTATACGAGGCCAATGCTGGCACTGACTGCATCTCCTGCTTAATCGAGTCAAATGCCACATTAGCATCACTCGTTCATTCCAAGTGATTTCTCAGATTGTGTAACCCTGCAGTTCTCATGATGTCTCGAAATGGGGCTGTTTTTAAAGCATACTCTGGACTCCAGTCTGAGCTAAAAACCAGTCATCCCCAAGAACGTCACCATCTGTCCCACGGTCGTTGGATTAGGTGCCTTTCTTATCCCTCCCAGTTGCGGTGGAGCTATTGCTTTACTGCCTTGTGTGATAATCCTTCCTAAATACTCAGCCTCAGGTTCACAGTACTGCAGTTTAGCCTTTGAGATCTTGTGCGAGTTTCTTAAGCACTTTTATTGAATCTGCATGGCTTTGTTCCAATGATCCCAAGCAAATCAAGAAATCATCCACATACTGAATCAATGCACCATCCAGAATCAAGTCCTCCATGTCAGTTTTGAGAACCTGATTAAAAACATGTGAGGAGTGTTTGTACCCCTGTGTCATCCTCGTAAAAGTCTGTTACTTCTTCTTATATGTAAATGCAAACAGCGGCTGGCAGGCCTCAGCCAGTGAACTGCTGAAAAAGGCTGAGCATAAATCAGTGAGTGAAGAGCGTTTTGTAGTCTCAGGAATGTCTGTGAGCGACGCGTGGGGGTTAGGGATCTCTGCTGGCCAGTCCTGTGCTCCCTCGTTCACCGCTCTTAGGTCATCTACTGACCTCCACTTTGATTTATCACCTTTCCAGACATGGAGCAGTCTCGTGTTACAAACGCTTTGTGTCTCTTTTAACACTCCTGCCTGTAAAGCCCTGTTACTGTGCTCTCTATTCCTTCCTCTGCCTCAGCTTTAAGAGGGGCTTGCACCCAGGCTTCACCGTCACTCCCACTGGACTGGCTCAACTACTAGGCCCACATCCGTGTCATGTGCAGACCACAGCTCGGTCAGGACTGCTCCTCCATGTCAAGCCTTAGCAGTTCTTGTTTTGTTTCATGCATTTCTAACTGTCGAGATGCTGGCAGTTCCACTACTTTGGTCACACCTTCCATGCTAGCTACGTACTTAATTCTTATGTATTTTTTATCCTCAGATCGATTAATCATTATGTTATCTGTCAGGCTCCACCATGCCCTTTTCACCATAGGCCCTAAGTCTTTGCCCTCAAATCCCTCAGCTACTAGCAGAGTCACGTGTGGCACAGCAGAAGGGTTTTTGAACCATTTCTTAGTGAATTTGTTTTGATCTATCTGCTTAGCAGCTCCCTGTTTCCTGATTAAAACATAGCGTGTGACAAGAAGGACATTCTGAGGAGCAGTTTCAGACAGTCATCTCCGCACCAACTGGCCATCGCCTCCATTATCATAAATCACCATGAAGTGATTACATGACTCAGCCACCACCGTGAGTGGCAGCCTTTCCAGCAGCTCTGTGTACGACTTTAAATTTCTACCATTTTCTCTATTTCACTGATCACTCCTACCACTTTCTTTTATGTGGCCTTTTTCTGAAATAGTGAAGTGAAATAAAACAGATGTAGTTTAATCTAATGAGAATTTATTTGTTTTGTACATATTAATGAAAGTATTCTTTTTTCTTTTTAGCAAACTGGTTTTAGTAATATTTGTAAATATCTGTAAATAGTCTGGACAGAATTGCGTTATAATTATATTTGTTAATAATAATGATGCTAACAATAGGAAATTGCAGTGTAACAAGGTAGTTGGAATATTATTAAAGGCCTTGAAAAAAGTCAGTACTAGTATTACTAACCATTATATTTATTTATTTTTTTTTGTGTCCCTTTACTCTTTCAGAATTCAGAATTGACTGTTTCTGGTATCCCTTACCATGGCTGCAACTAGTGTTCCTATGTGAGTCTTTGTTTTTAGTAGCGATGTTCCTCTTAAAACGAAGGTTTCTTTCTTTAATTAACGTACTGGTTGATTGCGTTGTTTTAATAGACCCAACATCGCCTGCGGTGTTGACATGTAAGTATTCATAGGTTAAATAACACAAAGGTTAATTCAAAAAGTTTTTGGAATATTGGGCTTGGTGCTTATAGACTTTGGTAAAAGGTGGCGGCTAATAGTCTTGCTGTTCCCCTGGTCATTTTTTTGTATGCTCAGTTACTTTTTATTTTATCTCTATTGGAGCTCACGTCGCTTGGTGCAGACTATATTTAGGTTGTAACCTATTAATTATTCCCTGAAGGCCAATTTGTAATATTCTGAAATGTCTTTTAATTTCAGTTTTTGGTAACCTAAACTTTAAATGTAAATGTCTGCCAGTTTCCTGCTGATCTGTTGCAGGTCGCTCGTTGCATTCCAGTTGGTAAAAATTGAAGAAAAACAGAGGTGTTGTAAAACTGGAGTGGAACTGTACCTTTCTCTTGGTTTATCTAATTCATCCAGCTTGAACCCTGTGCCACAGTTCCACCGCGAGACCTCCGGTGAACTGACCCTCAAGGCCTCCGCCAAAGTGATCCAGGTCGCCAAGGCATATGGTAAGTATGGCGCCATGCCGTCCAGAGTAAAGTCAGCCGAGATAGTCAGGGAGCAGGCCAGGAGACGTGTACGGGCTGCAGGTGGTGACCCCGGGGACTCCAAGGTTGTGCGCAGCGCCAGTGAGCTCCAGTTTGGATAGTACGAATACAGTATGAATAGTAACTTTCTCAAGTTAAATAAAGAGAAAACTGAAATCTTAGTGATTGGCAATAATGGATACAATGAGGCTATTAGAAATAAACTGGATATATTAGAATTAAAAGTCAAGACGGAGGTAAAAAGCTTAGGGGTAATTGTTGACTGTAATCTGAATTTTAAATCGCATATTAATCAGATCACTAGGACAGCATTTGTTTTCAGTCGACTAGATTACTGTAACGCACTCCTCTGAGGACTACCCAAAAAAGACATAAATCGTTTGCAACGAGTGCAGAATGCAGCTGCTAGATTCCTAACTAGGAAAAGAAAATCCGAGCACATTTCTCCAGTTTAAATGTCACTACACTGGTTACCTGTGTCATTCAGGATTGACTTTAAAATTCTCCTTATAGTTTATAAAGCCTTAAATAATCTCGCCCCATCTTATATATCGGAATGTCTGACACCTTATATTCCAAATCGTAACCTCAGATCCTCAAATGAGTGTCTCCTTAGAATTCCAAGAACAAAACTTAAAAGAAGTGGTGAGGCGGCCTTCTGCTGCTATGCACCTAAAATCTGGAATAGCCTGCCAATAGGAATTCACCAGGCTGATACAGTGGAGCACTTTAGAACACTGCTGAAAACACATTACTTTAACATGGCCTTTTTATAACTTCAATTTAACTTAATTTAACTTAATCCTGATACTCTGTATGTTCAATTTCCTCATAATAACTACTCATGGTGGCTCTAAAATCCATACTGACCCCTACTCTCTCTTCTGTTTCTTTTTTTCGCCTGCGCCACCTCCACCTACTCAAAGCATCATGATGCTCCAACAATAATGGATGGATTAGAAGGCTACGTGACCATCATCATCAAGCCCTTCTGTGAGAACCCTAAATCCAAAGAGGACTGTTTCATTTATATTAGGTAGAATGTCCAGAGGGGACTGGGCGGTCTCATGGTCTGGAATCCCTGCAGATTTTATTTTTTCTCCAGCCGTCTGGAGTTTTTTTTTTGTTTTTTCTGTCCCCCCTGGCCATTGAACCTTACTCTTATTCTATGTTAATTAATGTTGACTTATTTTGTTTTCTTATTGTGTCTTTAATTTTTCTATTCTTTATTATGTAAAACACTTTGAGCTACTGTTTGTATGAAAATGTGCTATATAAATAAATGTTGTTGTTGTTGTTGTTACCGGGGTCAAACTTTTAAATGGTTGCTGACCCATGACCTCAGCTATGCCGTCATGGTGTTGATAACCCACCTGAGGGAGCGTGAAGATGGCCAGGTGTTGGATAGCCCACTGGTGAGCAATAAGAACGCCTTGGAGTCCTACGCCTGGCTCTTTCCCGACGTGAAGACGGCCATCCGTCATCGACAGGAGAGAGACGGGTCAGTTGGGACCCTGGACGAAGGCAAGAGGCTTTTTGGCTTCGGTGAACATGCACACCTGACATTTCAGGCCCTTTACAATGCAGAAGATCGGGAGCCAAAGAGGTGAGAGACTTTTGGGTGGGGTCTGAGGGGAAATGCCACAGCAAGGTATTGGGACCCTGCTTCCATTTGTTCACCTGTTACCATTCCCACTTTTGTACCCCAACACAGTTACAAAACATGGCTCCGGCGCTAGACCACCAAAGTCGGGACCAAGATGCATGCGCTCCAGCTGTATGTGTGGCGGAGAGATGAGGTGAAGGCGGCAACAACCTCCTCCTTTCCCAAAACCACCACTGTTGCCCCCACCACCTCTCTCTCTGCAGCAGCCTCCGTCGTCAAGATTCCCAATGACATGCTGCTGTCAGCCAGCATGGTGTTGCAGGCTGGTACAGTAAGTGACACTCACCCATGGAAACTGGTGGTGGCTCCTTCACTTTTTCTGTTTCACCTGTTATTTGTTTGAATTTGTTAACAACCTTCCCCAGCATCCACCTCCCAGTCTGCAACCAGTGGAGGGCCTGTGCCATCCCAGTGCTCCCAACTGACGGCTGATCCGGGAAAGCAGCCTTCGCAAACGCTGTCTGTAGCCAGGAGAGAGGTGAGTTAAAAGGATGTGTTTCTTTGAATTGCATTGCCGGGAAAGGAACAGGCCCTGTGTGACTCTTTTTGTTTGTTTTTCTTTTGCTCATGCTGTCTCTCTTTCTTTCTTTCTTTCTCTCTCACTCACTCACTCACTCACTGCTACTTTTACCCGATAGCTGGAGGACATCACTATCTAAAGAGCAGCACGTGTGGGTAAGCCGGGTCCTTTTCACCAGGGGCAAGGACAGAAAGCCTACACTGACCTCCAACCTTCACCTTTTGTGGTTTCCTCCCAGCCCCTGCAACATGCACCTCCAGCCCCCGACATCACCCGACACCTTTTTTCAGCACCCATTCTTCCTGTAGATGCCCTACCGAATGTGGGGCTACAAGCTCTCCTGCACAGTGTGAAGCCACAGGTTGTCGGGAGCCGGACTCTACAGGACTATCTGGAAGGTCCTGGGGCCTCATGTATAAACGGTGCGTATGCACAGAAATGTTGCGTAAGAACTTTTCCACGTTCAAATCGCGATGTATAAAACCTACACTTGGCGTAAAGCCACGCACTTTTCCACGGAACCTCATGCCTTGTCGTACGCAAGTTCTCCGCTCGGTTTTGCAAACTGGCGGCACCCAGCGTCAAAGCAGTGCTACTGTTCTTGTGTGATTACTCATTATTTTCATGACGCGGCTTTATAAATACACAGAAACTAACCGCATATTGTTTATTAGTGTAATGCATCTGATTGTAATTAACTCGTAACAATATAATGGTCCAGGGAACAGCCATAGTATTCCAAATGCCATAACTGCTTTAGCGTTGTTACTCTCACTGAACCTTCTTCTTCTTCTTCTTTCAGCTCCTCCCATTAGGAGTTGCCACAGCGGATCATCTTTTTCCATATTTCTCTCACTGCACCACTCGGAGTATTTATATCACTGTATCTGAGTGTGAATCACAGCAGCAGCTGATCGGAAAGAGAATTATCGGTATACGGCATTAAGCACACGCTGTCTCAGCCACTGCAAAACGTTTCAAAGCCTTTCCTGTACAGACCTCGCGGTTCAAAACAGTTTAATCCCAAGAACTTTAAATACACTCAATCAAGTGCTCCTTGTAGAACTGTCTGTACTTATAAGTACAATCACCCCACTGTAAACTTGCACTACAGTTATAATATCGCACAACCTGAGCCACTTTATAAAGCACGTATTTACATATGATGACGATATCATTTTTAAGGTGAAATGCAGCAAAATATGTTTGTTAAATTATACAGATAAAACTTTAACTTCATTTAAATAATCTATATTCTTCACTGGGAGTGTCTTTAAGGATAGAATAATTAAACATGTACTACGAAGATATTTCAATGTTCTTTAAACGTTTTGAAGAATCGGCGCTAAGCTTACAGATGGCTTAACGTCTATTACAGAGCTGATTGTATGGCGATCGGTTACTTGGGGAAAGAAAAGCACTGACTGCAGTGACGGCTACGCCAATATATATTGAATATAAAACCAAAAGATAAAATAACAACACAGCTAAAAACGCAGCGACAAATTTCGGCAAAAGTTAAATGCTTGTGTCATGAGCATGCGGCGGCTAGTGTCTGCAACATACGTGGCCATCCACCGTGCATGACATTGGCGGCAAGGAGCCACCGATTCTTCCTCTGCCCAGTGCCACCACAAGCTTAGAGCCGCCCCTGAGTACTGCTGCAATAAATTATTTCATCGAAGTGAAACATGTTTAATAACGTGCTTTAACTCCTATCATCATGAAAATGACATCACGTATACATCTCAGTATTTTAGTTATTCAGAGAGCTGTAATATCACAAATGTAATGGATTCTGTGTCCAGTTGGAGGAAGAGAGCCGGTTTAAGAAGCAAGTAGTGATTCACACACATAGATCACATACGAGTAGAAGATCAAATACAAAACAAAGCATTTAATGTGCTACTTTAATTACGATGTGATTTGAGAAACTGGTTAATTAAACGATTTTAAGATGAAGTTTATGATGTTCTACTAAATGACAAAATAAACTACGTTATTAAAGTGGAAATGTCGAGATTGAAGTGGACATTTCGTGCTTTTTCCCCACCGTGTGGCTTTTTTCTCTGTACCCTAATAAGCTTTCATATGACACTCAGAAGGTGGGCTACAACTCGGCTTTTCACAGCGACTTTGATATGTGACTTCTTTTTTATTTCCGGCACTGTGCGATTTTGTGGATGTGAGCTTTCATGTTTCTCCAACACGCTATGTCACTCGATCAACTTCATTTTGTTGATTACACCACGGCTTATTTGAACAAATAGTATGTTTTTCCTTTGCCTCCACTTGGTATTTGCTGAAATTCTTATGTTTCCCCCCGTGCTTTTCCCATTGACTTTTCACAGAAGACTGCGCTTAAGGGCGATTTATATTGATTTGCATATTCAAATAGGCGTAATTCTTGGAGGATTTGGGGCGTTACATAATGCGCGTGCACGAGCGTTAGTTTTCACGCCGATCGGGATTTATGTAGTGGAAGAACGTGGAAGTTGGAGTACGCACAGATTCCTGCATCTGGATTTTTCTGTGCGTAAGCACATTTCGGCTTTTGTGCTTACGCCATGTTATAGTGCGAGTTCTACGCACGCCGTTATACATGAGGCCCCTAGTACTTTATGGCCACGCAGTTCATGGAGTGCCAGTGCTCCATGAAGAAGTTGGCGGGCTGGTCGCAGGATGTCCTGGATCAGCTGCACCAAAGCCACCAGGATGAGTTTCCAGCTATCTTGACTTACAGGTCAGACAAGGAGTCTCCGATGGCTGGGTTAACTCTCCACAGGAAGACAGGCACACACGGGCAGTCCTAACATCTCTGTTCTGTCTAACACAGGTTATCCTGTGACAAAACCTCATCAGGCAGATGCGTGAGCGCAAACTGGGCAATGGGGCCAACTGGCTACGCAGATATCTGATTGAGGATCACACCAGGTCCTGGATGTTGTGGTCCAAAAAGTACCTGTTCACATTGTCCAAGTTCATCACATTTGGTGCTGATCCATCTGCAAGTCCCATTCAACCACCATGGATGACCCCGTTGCCCGGTGCAAAGTGGTTGCTGTCCTTCTACGCCAGGGAGGTGGATTCGAGGCTAGAAGAGACCAAGGCCCAGATCACCTCCATCTTCGGCTCAGTCTTAAAGATGGACTCAACCAAGAAGGTGAGCAATATCGCCATCCCATCCTTCCTTCTTTTATTCTTTCCTTCCAGCTTACCGTCACTCTCCCTTTCATCGCTGAGGTGACCAAGAAACTCACTGGTGCCGCAGCAGGTACGGCAGCCTGGATGAATAACCTTGGGAATGAGAACAGCCAGATCTTGATCAGCATCCTCACTGCAGCTGAGGGCGCTGGCCTGCACCCCATGGCCACCGGACTGATGCAGCGATACCGTGATGCCAGTGTGTCCCCGCCTCTGTTCCTATATGTGGACCGTGACTGCTGTTTCCATCGGGGACCATCCAAGGTGTCCCTCTTATTCCAGTAGTGGGATCAGCTAGTGGTGCGGCTCAACATGTGGCACCTGATGCGACGCTTCACAGAGGGTGTCACCACAGAGAGCCACCCATTATACAGCCTCTTCATGGTGCATCTCTCATTCTGTATTTTTGAGAGGGACCAGGGAGACGTCGCACGGCTGCGACAGGCCAAGGCTGGTGAGGCAGGGAAGGGTCCCTAAGACTCCGGCTTCGGAAACATCCCATTAAAGGAGCTTGCCCGCCACTGCCGCGGCTACACGTGTGGGGCGGAGGAGACCGGCCAGCTCATTGATCAGATGCTGGAGGCCTTCGGGGACACCACTGACACCATGGGTATCCCGCGGTTGGACTGTGAAAAGATCCAGGACATTTGGAAGACTCAAATGCGCCACCTCCACTGCATCCAGGACCCACCCGGCATGCACTTGTACATGCAGACCAGGCGGCTGGTCAAAGGTGGCATCACGCTGCCGGAGCTCAGGTGTGTGTGAGGTTCAACTTCCTTGGAGTCATTCCACCTGCATCTGGACCGCTTCATACCTGGTAAGGGTGCCTGGAAACCAGTTCTTTGTGACCTGTGTTGTGCAAGGGAGTGGATGGCATTATATATTTCTCTCTTTCTTTCTCACTGTGTCTCTCAGGCACTTCAGCCAGCACAGCCCACTTTCAAGCCTATCTCTTGGAAGGCCTGGCACGGTGGAACGAGGACCGTGCGGCACAAGCAGTGGAGGCAGCAGACCGTTATACGGTCTGCTACAGTGGCCAACTCCAGCACTCCCTCAATCAGCTGAGCAAATTTTTGTTTCACAAGAAGCTGGTTAAGGATTACATCTGGCCTGTGAAGTACACTGGTCAGGTGGGCATCCATCCCTTGTCTTGTCTGGTCTGTCTCTGTCTCTCTCTCTCTCTCTTCCTCCCTCCATCCCTCCCACCTTTTCATTTTAAACCAGTTCCCTCTTTTTCACAGGTGAGCTTATTGGCATCCAGTACTTATTCTCACAGACTGGTCGAGTGCTGGAGGAAGTGATGGGCAGGGATCCTGACACTGTGGATGGGACTGATACAGATGACGACAGTGTCAACGAGGGCTTCCAAGAGGATGAGGGGTCGGTAGAGGACCATCTGGACCACACCGTCTTTGGCCTAGAGGAAGACTTTGCCCAGCACACTTCTAAACCATTGTCGTCTGACACGCCCCAGTCGTGCCCTGCCATCGGGGCATCACAGTCTGGGCCAGCCAACCAGGAGACCTCCCCTGAAAACAAGGCCATTCATAGGGTGGGCCACGAGCCGGTAAGTCTCTCCAAGTCATGATATACCTGTGGAATATCTGATGAGAACTCCCCTTTCTCACTTTCGCTCTCTTCCCACAACAGAATAGCCTTGGAGCTGACACTGTCCCGGGTTACGATCACGTGGTCAGCCTGGCCTGCAGTTTCTTGCAGCTGTGTCACCATGCCTATGTGACGCAGCAGCAAGTGGCAGAAATCTTCGCCCTCTGGGAACGATTGCCAGAGGGTGACAAGGCCCCAGTCCACTTCCCACCACGCCACCAAGAAAGACTGGTGGAGGGGAGGTTCAGGCACAAGCACTTACAGACCAGTGTCACACCAGGAGTGGAGAGCTTGCAACGGTACGCGCTCAACTTCTTAGGCGTGGACTCTTTCCTTTTGATCAGATATCGATGGCAGGACTGTCTCTCTCTCTCTCTCTCTCTCTCTCTCTCTCTCTATCTATCTATCTCTCTCTCTCTCTCTCTCTCTCTCTCTCTCTCTCTCTCTCTCTCTCTCTCTCTCTCTCTCTCTCTCTCTCCCAAACCCACTTCCCGAATTTTGTATGTGTATGGTCGGCCAAGGCAGCCAAGCTGCACAGATGCCAAACATCAGCCGCCTTGTGGAAGCCGTTTGTATAGAGCTGTCCAGAATTCACCCTAAAGGAACCACCATCTGTGGCATGAGGGTGAACTGCTGGGCATCAATAATGAGAAATTACTGTATATCTGCATTCAGGAGAATGTCCTTACAAACTCGGTACTCGTGGCCCAGACACGCATCCAGCTATTCCCCCTTAATCAATGCACCCTAGCACAATGGTAAGTACACACTGAACAAATGGGGTCCAACATGCCCCTTTCCTCCCTCCCACCCTGACTTCTTGTGCTTTTTGTCCCTGTAGGCACTATGCTCGCACCAGGGAGCTGGTAAGGCGGGTTCTGGAAATGACCACGCCATTGCCAAGCAGCTCGGCCCTTGCTTCAGAGCCCACCCCTGCAATGCGCCCACGGCCCATGGGCCCTGAGCAGTCCACTGCACAAAATTTGGGTACCGTGACCCACCTGACCTGTCTGGTCAGGCATCACAGCGAGCTCGGGGCCCCATGGAAAAGGCACCACCCATCATCGGGCACCCAATACCACATTAACCACACACCACCCAGCCATTCCCCATGCCGGCCGACACTGCCGTTCCTCCGGCTCCACCGGTACAACCATCAATACCCCGCACCACTGCCTGGTGGTGAAGGAAGAAGCAGGATGTGGTGGAGCTGGCATGACACCAAGGTATCCCCTCAAACAAAGGAAGAAGGTGGGGAGGCCTATGTATGCCAGTGTCATGGCCAGTTTAGCCACAGCCGGTTTTTTGGGTGCCTTTTGCTCCACCTCAGCCAGCAAAAGTATTCAGGAGTGGCTGGACGAAAACAGGAAGGAGAAACAGAATCGTACTGAGGAGGATGGCCATTAAGGATTTTTTTTTTTATTTATATATTCTTTAGATGGGCCCATACATTGCTTTTATTTCTTTTTTTTTACGAGGAGGCCTGATTAAGATTTTGTTAATCTGTATTAATGCCTGGCACTTTGTATGTTGGCAGAAAGGGAGGCCTCCTTCCTTTTTCAAGCTGTTTTTACTTTTTTTGTTTTTTGCAATCTCTGCAGGTGACTGGCACTTTATATGTTGGCAGGTCTCCTCTTCTCAATTTTCTTTTTTTAATTCAGGGCTTCATCTGCAGGTTATGGCTGGCTTAACTCAACTATATATATATATATATATATATATATATATATATATATATATATATATATATATATATATATATATATATATATATATATATATTGCAAAAAATGCCTTTTGTATAATTGTATGTATATAGCTATTTCATGTTATTATTTCATAAACCTTGCATTGTTTGATTTATATTTATTATATGTATATAGTTATTTCATTTTATTTTTTCATAAACCTTGTTGATTGAATCGTTGTGTCTGCCTGCCGACTTCTGTCCTGTCGCCACTTTAAGGGCAGTCTGTTTACCTTCCCGCGACCACGTGGCTAATCGGCTTTGCGTCCGCCCCTTTCACCTTCTACGGACCCGGCTCTTCCCCGTAACCGGCCTTCTGCCTACAAGAAGATCGGTTTACTTTTTTTGCGCATCGAGCAGCCCATCACTATGGAATTCCTACATTTTTAGGGCGGACACTTCCTATGAAACCGAAAGTATCTTTACCAGAATAAAAACACGTCCTCCGTTTGTGGCAGTCTCTTTGGCTAACGGATTTATGAAGTTTTCTTACTTCTGCTTTTATATTTGCCATTCTAAGATCCACTGCGTCTCCTGTAGTCTTTGAAATAATCGGCAACTCGAGGTAAAATATTTTCTTTGTTAATTTGGTGGTGTACGGACTCGTTATGAAAAAGGCCTTAAAGCGCGTCCAGAGAGTCCGTTATTTATTAATTGTTTTTCCGCCGATGTGTCTGTTCGTTTATCGTTCTACATTTATATTTCCTTATTTGTCTGATACCTTTATATATTAACCCTGTTGGAGTTCAGGCAGGTGACACGACTTGTCAAGGTCCCCCGGTGTCAGCAGAGACACTTGAATTCACAGCCTCAGGGTTTTTAGTCCCAAGCCGTCACCAGCAGACCACGCCGCATGTCTGCTCCTTCTTTTCCTTGCGGCTCTGCGGTTGTGCCTGTGAAGTGTTATACTGTGCGGGACACTTTGACATCGCCGTGTGCTGCTTCTGTTCTGGGTGGACTCGTCACACTGAACACACTGACCCCTGCGCAGCCCTGCACTGGACAATCTGCGGTGGGCAGCGGGAATCTGAGGGGAGAAAATCCTGCCGTGTCACCATTGAAGTTCGTTTACGAAGAGTTAAAGTGGAGACTATATAAGCCAACGTGAATAAAATGTATTTATCAAAGCCGTGCTGTTTTGTTGAGGCCAAGTAAACCCGTAGCCGTCATTATTATATGAACTGATACTTCGATATCTTGTGACATGATCAGGCTATTCAAGCTCGTGTGTTTTTGTCACTTGTTACTGTTGTGCCATCACGATGTGTGGGTTGTTAATCTAAATCGGAGGAAATGCTGTAAACGTGTGGTGTGTACAGTTTAAGGAGACCAGAAGATGACAATGCCATTACAAATATTCCAATTTATTAATATCCACACATGTAACTGCAGTCTGTGACAGTGGATTAGGTGAGCCTTCAGGTGAAACACTCACAGAGGTAGAATATTATTGACTTGAGAAACTCAATGGTTCTGGTAGAGTTTATTATTAATTAACATATTAATAACATTAAGTTAATCTAATGTAAAAAAAAAAAAAAACACAAATACACAAGGAGTGCAAGCTTTCATTTTCACTGACCATCTCTAATGAACACATTAACCGAGTGAACCTGTCTGACTCCATGTAAGCCAGAAGGTCAACACCAACACAAGCACAGCCACCAGTCCTGTTACTGGTCAGTCCAGCTGGAGACATCGAGGAGTAGAAGCCCTAAGCAGTTTTATTTATTTTACAATGAATGACCCTTTGATCACTCAAGCATCAATCAATACGACACACCACTCATATCAGTGTCTATCAACCCCACACCACATTCACACTGAGATCCTTTTAATTTTTTTTTTAACTGACAAAATGAAAAATTATGAGAAGCAGGCGGCAGGGTTACAGATTTATTTTACTTTATAGAACGCCTTACATGATGAGCAAAGTCCATAAGGGTTTCTAGCGAGGTAACCTTTGTTTTGTTCTCTTTTTGAATTTTGATAATTAAAGACAAATTGATTGACAGGACTTACTTGATGCTCTGTGATGGCCTGGCGCCCTGTCCAGGGTGTGACCCTGCCTTGTGCCCTCTGCTAGCTGGGATTGGCTCCAGCAGCCCTCCGACTGGCTAACTACTCACTTGATGCAGACCTTTTGCTCTTGTGACTCTTCAGTGTGGACGCTGATGTACCTCCTTAAATCCATTAAATGAGTGCCATTGATTTGCTGCTGAACGCTGAGGTATGGGTCAGGTAGACCAGTAAAGCAGGGCGCTACATGGCTTGAGTGCTCGCCTGTTCATCAGGTTAAAGTCCAAGTCATGTATTCCCATTTGAACTTTTCATATTGTAGCCAAGTGTCTGTGATTTATTTTTTATTTTTTGTTCATTTCATGAACTTTGTTAAATTGTCTCCTCCCTCTGCGTGTTACTAGTTCATTTACCACATTCCTTCTCCTGCTGTTGTGCAGTATTGATTAAAGTTGCACAGAAGGGGGTAATGCCACGCACTTCGCTGCCACCTGAAGAAAGGTGTAAAGCTGAAAGTTGAGTTTTTTAAATTTATCTTTATTAATCAACGGACGCACTGCAAACAACAGTATATAATTCTTGCATATAACATTATTCTGGGATGCAATACATACATAACACATACATCAGCATTTCTACACAGGTACATTATATAGTGTGGCCATCAGGGGGTGCCCCAGAGCTCCAAACACAATTTTAGGTAAAATAAAAGGTACTTTAACAAACAGTACGTTCTTTACAGGGCTCATTCAGTCAAATATAATAATAATGTAGAACTGGTTGCCTTTGCCCACCACTCTTCCACAGGTGTCATCTGCTGCCTCATGACTTGGACCCCCTGATGTAGAGTAGGTGGGCTCATTTATGCTGGACTCAGGAGTACTTCTAGTGTCAGACCACTGCACATTAGAAGCAGTTCTGGGCCAGTTGGAAACCCTCCAAAGTAGCAGAAGTGTTCCCCTGCAGCTCCCTGTGGCAGCACCCGAGTACCCCATCAGGACTTCAGCTCCCAATATGCCCTGCAGTCATACAAATGGAAGTTCCACCAGAGGGGTGCTGCCATCCTGTATACAGGGGAAACACTTGGTCCTGGCAAGCAGTCTGCCTCTGTCCTTCCATTATGGTCTGCCAGGCTGGGAAAGGTCCCAACGACCAAACTGGCTTGGGATAGGCTACTGTTTCTGTGTGGTCTGCCTTTCATTTTTAGATTCACATCCATGATGTGGGCTTTATCAAATACACCAAAATTAACTGTGTATCACTCACAAATTTGACACACCTGATTATAATTATTCTGTAACAATATAATGGTGTCCGGAATGGCCAAACTGTTCCAACTACCACAGCTACTTTAGAGTTGTTAGAAAACATTGCAAATGGAGGAATTAGAAGAGAGTGTGTTTTGTAGATCATACTGACTTCTTGATCCATGATGATGACTGTCGTCTTAGTCGATTTAGATCTCCAGGCACTATGATCTTGGAGCTCTGTGCTGTTAGAATACTGGGTGTATATTTCGTATCATTTTATGATGAAATGCATTAAAGTATGTATATGACATTTTACAGATAGTTAACTTCCTTTAAATAATGGACAGTAATCCCTCCTCGATCGCGGGGGTTGCGTTTCAGAACCCCCCACGATAGATGAAAATCCGCGAAGTAGAAACCATATGTTTGTATGGTTGTTTTTATATATTTTAAGCCCTTATAAACACTCCCACAATGTTAAAATTATTAGAGCCCCCTAGACATGAAATAACACCCATTAGTCAAAAGTTTAAACTGTGCTCCATAACAAGACAGAGATGACAGTTCTTTCTCACAATTAAAAGAATGCAAACACATCTTCTCTTCAAAGGAGCGCCGTCAAGAGCAGAGAATGTAAGAGAGAGAGAGCGAGAGAAAAGCAAACAATCAAAAAATCAATATGTGCTTTTGTGCTTTTAAGTATGCCAAAGCACCGCGATAAGGTGGCATTTTGTAGAGGAGCGTCTGTATCTTCTAAGCAAACAGTCTCTGTGCAAATAGCCCCTCTGCTCACACGCCCTCCGTCAGGCGCAGAGAACGTCAGAGAGAGAGAGAGAGAGAGAGAAAAGCAAACAATCAAGCACCGCGTGGGAAGCATATCGTATATCATTAAGGAGTTTTAGTTAATACGTGCTCTGATTGGGTAGCTTTTAAGCCATCCGCCAATAGCGTCCCTTGTATGAAATCAACTGGGCAAACAAACTGAGGAAGCATGTACCATAAATTAAAACACTCATTGTCCGCAGAAATCCGAGAACCCGTGAAAAATCCGTGATATATATTTAGATATGCTTACATTTAAAATCCACGATGGAGTGAAGCCGCGAAAGCCGAAGCGCAATATAGTGAGGGATCACTGTATACTGTTATTAATTAAACACGTGGGGGTGAGACAAAAGGCCAAAGGAGGGACACAAGGAGAAGGAGTTCATTCACCTAAGATCTGTGGATTTTTTTATTTTGCTTTATTTGTTTGGTTTATTTGTTATTTGGCTTATGGTGAGACTCAAGTGAATGGGGCCAGTGCTGTTCTATCTGTTGACCACTACACACCCGAGCTACATGTGGGACCCCCCAATGGAGTGACTAATTACTCTGAACGGTATTGGTACTAAGCAGGGTTGCCAGATGGTGTGCATTTTTATCACCAAGCTTAAGCCAAAAAGTTGTCTAATAGTACCAAAACTAGCCCAATAAAACTGAACAAAGTGAACAGAACAGAGATATAATCAAAATTCATCATTTTTCCACTATCGCTGTGTTTTGTATTTGAAGATAATTGCAAGAACATTCAATATTCTACATGTAAACTGCATACATTTGTTTTCTTAACTGTAATATCAGTCACAGCCAGTTGACACAGCATGACTTTCAGTGCAGCATAGCGACATGCATGAACAGTGTCAGAGATAATGAAATGCTAGAAAATAAGAATCACACTATAAGGAAGACATAAACAAATAAACGTAGTGTATGCAGAACAAACAGAAAAACAATACAATGAATTGTTCATGGTATTCAAGGTGCAAGACAACATTTTGTGTCTGGCTGTAGAACAATGTTAGCTGCTTACAAGAAATACTTTAATGGCATAGTAGAAAAGGACATACATTTTAGAATATTGTCAAGTAGGAGAAATTTAGAGCATCGAGGTAGTCATTGTCATTGTCTTCCGCAAGTGAAGTGTAGAGGTTGGATATAAAGTATGACAGCATTGATGCTGATGGCACAAAGATATTGCAACAAAAATTATGTCTCAACATGAATGTACAAATGTTCAGTATTACTTCAAGCAGTTCTTGCTGCATTCTGTTCATTTTTGATAAGATTCATCTGAGAGAACATTCTCTCCACAGCAGCGTTGTTAAATGGAAGAGATAGGAGTGACAGGGTGTATTATCGTGGTATTTTCCTTTATTTACCCTTTACCTGTTTTCTCAAGGGTAAGTGTTCTCGTCAAGTTTGTTATCGGGTTGGTCTACTGTTGCACTTTAAGATGAACACACACACACATAGCTATACAGAGACACACAGACTCTAACCACAACTGTGCCCCTTGAGCGACACACACACACACACTGATTAACCTTTACTACTTTATACCACACAAGTGCTTTAGGAATAACACAGCCTGTCACTCAGCACTTCAAGAGACTTACTTATTATCGGCAGGAACAACATGCGATGTTTTAGTAATATCTCAGACCTAAATATTACTCTTGGTCTCCAAGAATACATTTAAACATACAAAGACTCAACACTCTTGACTATCGGCCATTTATCAGCCAAGAATACCTTCTTTACGTACTGTTCCTACTATTGAGTAGAGCTCTCACTCGCAGCCTAATAAACCTCGCAGCACAGAGGTAATGGAAAAACTCTGTTGCACTAGGTGCTCAAAGAAATCTAACTTATTATTTCAATCACTCTATAGACATTAGGAAAAAGCATAGAAAGTTAAAAGCAGCATGGTATTTATTACAACAATAATAATAATACCACAGGAACAAAGAATAATAGAAAAATAGGTACTGATATAGTATACATTATATAGTCTTTAGAAAAAGCTTACGAATAAGTTACAGATGACAAGGATGAATGTCGCAGGGCGGTGTTTTATTTAGCAATCGATATTCATGATGCTTTTTTGACAACCAGTGACGTCTTCATCCATTCTTCTTCCTCCCTCCTTCCTTCCTTACGTCCTTACTTCCCTACTCACTCCTCAGAGAAGACATATTTATTCTAAACTTTCATGACGTGGTTTCACAACACATGAATGTTGCGTGCATCTGATTGGCTGGCTTTCAATATGATGGATACATTTTATCTATCTTTTCCCAGATAATACATTTTTTTTATTTTGCCTCATGTCCTCCTTTTCAAGGCTGTAAACCAAATTGTTGTCCCAGATGTCCAATCCATACAGTAATCAATAGCCTGAGGCATCGGCTCAGTTCTTCTTTCCCAGGCTGTAATACCAATTTAACACTATGCTGTGAACAACAGTTGTAAAAGTGAGGTGTAAGGGAAGAAGATATTGCCTTTTTATTATAATGCCTTGTTGGAATTGAGCAAAATATAATAATAAAAATATAGAGAATAATTTGTAGATTTTATACACCATAACACAGGGCAAACTGGCCATTTCACGGAAATCAAAGTTACCAGCTGTGTCCGTTTGATTAATGACATATATCCAGAATTGCTCAACATCCAAATCCTCTGTGTTAGGCCAGGAAACAACGCTAAGTTCGTTCTACTGTTGCTCAAGTGTTCCCAGGTTGTATTTCCCCTGATATAATGGCCAGAATGAGAGCTGAGACAAGGTTGTTTTTTTTTTTCCTAGAACAACAGATGGACTGAAATCAGCCAAAGATTCCAACAGATTTTTTTGTTGGAAGTCTTTGCTGCATCCATCCATCCATTTTCTAACCCGCTGAATCCAAATACAGGGTCACGGGGGTCTGCTGGAGCCAATCCCAGCCAACACAGGGCACAAGGCAGGAACCAATCCTGGGCAGGGTGCCAACCCACCGCAGGACACACACAAACACACCCACACACGAAGTACTACAGCGCTACCACTGCGCCACCATGCCGCCCTCTGCTGCATCACCTTAACTAATTCCAGGAGGTATGAGTGGTCAACAGTGACCGGCTTTGCAGGGTGACATCCGACATCAAAAAGACTTTGAGCATTAGAATGAGGAACTGTGTTGCGACGGTGCTTTTTAGGTGTTTAATGCGACTTCAAATCACCCCAATGGGCCTGAATTTCACATCGTCAGTAGTTGCAAAAAACTTTTGTAGTGTTTGCTGGATTTCTCTGGATCCAGTCCTTAAATTCCACTTCTTTTCCCACTTATTATTCTTGTGTTTTTTGTGCTGTACGTTGTTATAATATGCAAGTGTTTGGTTGTCTGTTGTTAATTTCAAGTAATGAGACAGTTCCTTTTCTGTAAACTAGGAGTAAGTTGTGGTTGTTATGTGCTAAATGGTGGGTGGTGACTGATATTGAAAATTCAATTATAGGGATGGTGATGCCATACTTAAGAACTCAGGGCCTTGCACACTGCTTAAGACGTAAGGGTGGTGCAAGGGGGTTACACGATAAATATTCTTCTGGTAGTAAAACAAGCTATAAAGTTAGGAAAACAAGTGTTCAGAAATTTTAAGGAACATAGAAAAATCTTCACTGTACATGTTTAGTTATTCCATCCAGGGTTTTGTTCGTCCCAGCAAGCATGGAGCACAAGGCAGGAAGAATCCCTGGATGGGGTGCCAGCTCACCCAGCCTCCACATGTTAAGTACATGCTTTAATGCATTTCATCATGAAAATGATATCAAGTATACATCTTAATATTCTAAAATGATTACAGAGCTGTAATATCATGAATGTAATTTATTCTGTGTGGCGATAACAACAACAACAACAACATTTATTTATATAGCACATTTTCATACAAACAGTAGCTCAAAGTGCTTTACATATTAAAGAATAGAAAAATGAAAGACACAATTATAAAACAAAATAAATCAACATTAATTAACATCGAATAAGAGTAAGGTTCAATGGCCAGGGGGGACAGAATAAACAAAAAAATCCAGACGGCTAGAGAAAAAATAAAATCTGTAGGGATTCCAGACCATGAGACCGCCCAGTCCCCTCTGGGCATTCTACCTAACATAAATGAAACAGTCCTCTTTGGATTTAGGGTTCTCACGGAAGGGCTTGATGATGATGATGGTCACGTAGTCTTCTGCCTTTTAATCCATCCATCATTGTAGGAGCATCATGAAGCTTTGAGTAGGTGGTGGTGGCGCAGGGAAAACCGGAAAAAGAAACAGAAAAGAGAGTAGGGGTCAGTACGGATTTTAGAGCCATCATGAATAGTTATTTTGAGGAAATTGAACATATAGAGTATCAGGATTGAGTTAAATTAGGATTAAAATGAAGTTATAAAAAGGCCATGTTAAAGTAATGTGTTTTCAGCAGTGTTTTAAAGTGCTCCACTGTATCAGCCTGGTGAATTCCTATTGGCAGGCTATTCCAGATTTTAGGTGCACAGCAGCAGAAGGCCGCCTCACCACTTCTTTTAAGTTTTGTTCTTGGAATTCTAAGGAGACACTCATTTGAGGATCTGAGGTTACGATTTGGAATATAAGGTGTCAGACATTCCGATATATAAGATGGGGTGAGATTATTTAAGGCTTTATAAACCATAAGCAGAATTTTAAAGTCAATTCTGAATGACACAGGTAACCAGTGTAGTGACATTAAAACTGGAGAAATGTGTTCGATTTTCTTTTCCTAGTTAGGATTCTAGCAGCTGCATTCTGCACTAGTTGCAAACGATTTATGTCTTTTTGGGTAGTCCTGAGAGGAGTGCGTTACAGTAATCTAGTCGACTGAAAACAAACGCGTGAACTAATTTCTCAGCATCTTTCAGTGATATAAGAGGTCTAACTTTACTTATGTTTCTTAAGTGAAAAAATGCTGTCCTAATGATCTGATTAATATGTGATTTAAAATTCAGATTACAGTCAACAATCACCCCTAAGCTTTTTACCTCCGTCTTGACTTTTAATCCTAATGTATCCAGTTTATTTCTAATAGCCTCATTGTATCCATTATTGCTGATCACTAAGATTTCAGTTTTCTCTTTATTTAACTTGAGAAAATTACTATTCATCCATTCTGAGATACAAGTCAGACATTTTGTTAGTGAATCAATAGAATCGGGGTCATCAGGTGCTATTGATAAGTACAGCTGTGTGTCATCAGCATAGCTGTGGTAGCTCACGTTGTGCCCTGAGATAATCTGACCTAACGGAAGCATGTAGATTGAGAATAACAGCGGACCCAGGATAGAGCCTTGTGGAACACCATATCGGATATCATGTGTCTTCGAGTTGTAATTACCACAACTAACAAAATTTTCTCCCTGTCAGGTAGGATTCAAACCAATTTAAGACCCTGCCAGAGAGGCCCACCCATTGACTAAGGCGATTTCTAAGAATGTTGTGATCAATGGTGTCAAATGCAGCACTCAGATCTAAGAGGATGAGAACAGATAAATGGCCTCTGTCTGCATTTCACGCAAGTCATTTACTACTTTAACGAGTGCAGTTTCTGTGCTGTGATTTGTTCTAAAACCAGACTGAAATTTATCAAGAATAGCATGTTTATTTAGGTGGTCATTTAACTGCATAATGACTGCCTTCTCCAGAACTTTACTTAAGAAAGGCAGGTTAGAGATGGGTCTAAAATTTTCAAGAGCTGAGGGGTCGAGATTATGTTTCTTAAGTAGGGGTTTAACTACAGCAGTCTTAAGACAGTCTGGGAAGACCTCAGTATCTAGTGACGAATTTACTATGTCAAGAATATTTTAAATTAGCACGCCTGACACTTCTTTGAAAAACCTTGTTGGTATCGGGTCAAGGACGCAGGTGGAGGGTTTTAATTGAGAGATTATTTTCTTTAAATCAGGTAAATCTATCCTAGTGAAAGAGTTTAATTTGTTTATAACAGGATGCTGGGGTTTAGGAGGATCCTTAGTGTTGTAGGGATATACTATGTTATTTCTAATATCATTCATTTTTTGATTGAAAAATACAGCGACAGCCTCACAGGTTTCACTGGAAGCACTTAGGAGGCATTACTTTGAGCTACCTGGGTTTAGTAGGCGATCAGGCGATAACTGCCTGCGTGCTCCTGTCTATGAAAGAGAAAGCCCGTTTAAGAAGCCCGTTTAGTGACTAATGACTTGGTTAGGGAACACTTAAAATGCAAAGCATTTAACATGCTATTTTAGTTACAATGGGATCTGAGAAACTCTAGGAAATTAAACATTGATTTTAAGATGAAGTTTACAATGTTCTAATGACAAAATAAACTATGAGATTAAAGTGGAACCTATTTTTTTCTTCACTGCGTCCCTATTTTTTTCTCTTCTCTGTGACCATAATACGATTCTGTATGACATTCAAATGGTGGGCTGCGACTAGCATTTTCATGGTGACTTTGATATATGACCATTTCTTTTTTTATTTCGGGCATGGTGCAACATTCTAAACCTGAACTTTGAGTGCCTCTGCCATGCTGTGCCACTCCATCAATTTCATTTTGTTGCTTATACCACAACTTAAGCCACCAAACAGTATGTTTTTCTTTGCCTCCTCTTCACCGAGTAGTACCTCTATTTCACTGAATTTCATTTTTCCACATGCGTTTACCATTTTCATTTAACAAAACACTGAATGAAAATTTCTATTTATATTGATTTGCATATTCAGATATGCGAAATTCAGGCAGGAGTCCGGGTGGGGCTGTAGGCATGTGCATGAGTGTTAGAATTCACATTGATTAGGATTTTTAAAGGGACAGTGTGTAAAATTTTTCTTATGTACAATTTTATGCATCTGAATTTTTTGTTCACATTCACACTTCTAGTTTTGTCCATATGCCATGTTTAAGTGTGAATTCTATGCAAGACATTATACATGAGGCTCCTGGCGTGTGCTTTTATACTTCCCGCCTTTGAAGGCGACTCTCTGCGTGCCTCCTACGCCTTTACTGCTCCGCTTCTGACTCACACTTGCACTTCCTCTTTCAATCGCATACCCAAAACCAAACTGACTAATCATAACGAAACCAAGCTGACCAATCAGGTTGCTCAGATAGACCCAATACACGCGCACACAGAACTTTATTGTTTTTATTATATATAGTAGTAGACAGATGTCATCTTTCAACTTCAGTGCAATAATGACATCAGATATTCTCATTACGTTGGTGTTAGTACAGCCATTTATAGATCGTAAGTAGGTTCATCCTTGAAAATGTTTTGTTTTACTTAGGCCATTTTTATTTATTTATTTTTTGTGAATGTGATTATCATGCAAGAAGTATTCATAAAGTTATCAAATGTGTAATTTTACCATTAACATCATTCCTTTTGAACCACAGTAGTGTTTCACCATTAGTCAAGTCTAATGCAAGATTAGCAAAATCAGAAAATTTAGTAAATCATTTCATATCACCTTACAGTAGATCAGCAGTTAGGTTCTCAACCTGTGATACTCAAACAATTACTGAGTGCTCTGTGAAAACATAAAAAAAGGAATTTTGGAAAAATTATGAGTGACAAGAGTGGGACGATTAAAACTTCAGTGGTCACCCTGGGAATGTTGACAGTAGGCTGGATACAGAGCAGCTGAAGCTGAATATCCATCTTTAAAGGAAGACTTCATCCATTTAGTATATATTTTTTTTATATGTTACGTAACTCATGCAGTTTATAGTGATGGCTAAAAAAAATTTGAATTTCATGTTCTCTCGCAGAATGGAAGTAAAGTTTCTGGCAAAATAAGCGTTAAATGAGACCAACGCTGTATGACAACAAACATGAAAAAATGTCACATTTCTTGCGTCACCTAATCCAAAAGTGAGGCTGTCTTCTTGCAATATCTAAAACACGTTTTTACTAAAATGCTGTTAAATAAAACACATCTTGTGAATAAACGTGGAACACGTTCAGATTTGGCCGAGCTGGGATTTGCACATTTTGTAACATTGTCTGGCATTTGCTTTGCTTGTTAGCTCTGCTGACTGTGTAAACAAATATAGGACTTTTTGTTTGTTTGTTCAATTTTGGTCATTTTTGGTAGATATTTTGAATGTACGTGAAGCACAACTTAGTACTGCATAACAGTCTGTCCTGGGAAAGGTACAGAAGTTTCTTAAAAAAGAAAAGGAAACACAAGTTTGACAGTCAAGTAACAGGACAGAGGAGCTTTGTGATTGAACACCACATCATAAGTATAAGAGGTGCCTAAACAAAAGTGTACCTTTACGGAAAGTACATATAGAGTGTACAGTGCATCCGGAAAGTATTCACAGCGCATCACTTTTCCCACATTTTGTTATGTTACAGCCTTATACCAAAATGGATTCAATTCATTTTTTTCCCTCAGAATTCTACACACAACACCCCATAATTACAACGTGAAAAAAGTTTACTTGAGGTTTTTGCAAATTTATTAAAAATAAAAAAACTGAGAAATCACATGTACATAAGTATTCACAGCCTTTGCTCAATACTTTGTCGATGCACCTTTGGCAGCAATTACAGCCTCAAGTCTTTTTGAATATGATGCCACAAGCTTGGCACACCTATCCTTGGCCAGTTTCGCCCATTCCTCTTTGCAGCACCTCTCAAGCTCCATCAGGTTGGATGGGAAGCATTGGTGCACAGCCATTTTAAGATCTCTCCAGAGATGTTCAATCAGATTCAAGTCTAGGCTCTTGCTGGGCCACTCAAGGACATTAACAGAGTTGTCCTGAAGCCACTCCTTTGATATCTTGGCTGTGTGCTTAGGGTCGTTGTCCTGCTGAAAGATGAACCGTCGTCCCAGTCTGAGGTCAAGAGCACTCTGGAGCAGGTTTTCATCCAGGATGTCTCTGTCCATTGCTGCAGTCATCTTTCCCTTTATCCTGACTAGTCTCTCAGTTCCATCCCCACAGCATGTGCTGCCACCACCATGCTTCACTGTAGGGATGGTATTGGCCTGGTAATGAGCGGTGCCTGGTTTCCTCCAAACGTGACGCCTGGCATTCACACCAAAGAGTTCAATCTTTGTCTCATCAGACCAGAGAACACAAGTTTGACAGTCAAGTGACAGGGCAGAGGAGCTTTGTGATTAGGCACCTCTTATACTTATGATGTGATGTTCAAACAAAAGTGTACCTTTACCAAAAGTACATATAGAGTGTATATATCAACCCTTTTGAACTAGATACAGCAGGATGCCAACTGTAGCGACTGTATGTGGCACAGGAGCAAACAAAGGTGCTGGCGAGTCAGTAGCTCACATTCACATCAGAACAGGACATCTACCTGAAGTTAAGCATGTTTGGGCCTGGCCAGTACTTGAATTAGGTGATCATCGAGATTGGGTTGTTGGTAACACCAGCAGGGGGTGCTTACTGTGGGGTCTATGTATAGATCCAACTGCAGTGACGGGGACACTGGGATGTAAACATGAGTGCTATCCTTCAAATGAGATGTAAAACTGAGGTACTGACTGTCCATAGTCATTAAAGACTACTGGGCATATCTTGAAAAAAGTAGGATGTATTCCGACGACCTGACTAAACTGCTCATCATATTATGGTCAATCTGGCCTCCTAATCACCTCCTAACTATTCCTCTCACTCCCTTCAATACCTAAAGGCTAATGGGTGTTGGGCGTACTATCACAAGAATGGCTGCCATCACATCATTCAGGTGGAGGCTGCATATTGGTGATGAGTGAAGTGTTTTTCTTCTTTATTCTAAGTAAAGCAGTGCTAGGAGTAGTGAGAAAAGCACTTGTGGTGGTATGCAGATCGGATGAATGCTAAAATAAGGTTGGGTCAACCAGCCTGGAGATCCCTGTTTAATAAACAAAAGTGTATCACAAAAAGAAAAGGTGTGCACATGAATGAGAAAAACATCACTGCCAAGTTAAGCCCATCTTGATCATCTTGAATTCCTCAGAACTCCATTATGTGGGAAGCCTCTGGTCCAAATGACAACCTTCTTCCAGTGGCTGGTCTGAATAAATACCTCTGCACCAAGAGTTAGGTGGCTTATGCATCCTCTGCCACATGTGCCTTGGAGCTATGGATGAGAAGTGAGACGTTTTTAGTATCCCATCCAATCCCACTCCCATCCTGGCATGGTATCATTTACATCGGTACAGCCCTCCTGGCATTCCTTGTGTGTGCACACATAAAAACACTTTATAAATGGCATTAATTGTTATTATTCGCTTTACTAATAAGAAAACTACTGTTTAGGAAGAGAGCTCCTCTGCAAAAGTGGCAGAGTATTTGATGAGAAGAGTTGAACCTTTACAGTTTAAGGAAAAGAAGATTAAAAGGAGACGTGATTAAAGTGTTTAAAATCAAGAAAATGGGAACACAGTTGGAAAGGTTTTAATGGCAAATTTGGCAAAAATATTAAGAAGTGTTTCTTTACACAGAGAACTGCAGACACTTGTAATAAGCTACCAAGTAGTGTGATAGACAGTAAGACTTTAGGAACCTTCAAAATGTTTTTAGAAGAATTAAGTGGACAGGACTGGAGAGCTTTGTTGGGCTGAATGGCCTGCTGTCATCTAGATTGTTCTAATGTTCTAAATACATAAAACACTACAAACTGCTTCATTATTACGTGCTTTGTAAAGTGATTAGAGATAATATTAGCCATTTATAGATTAAATGAGAAGTGAAGCTATAAATGACACTTCATACTTACTGAGTGGATTACACTATATGGGATTTCAAGGCAGTTAAGGCCTCTTCTTCAGGCAAAGTGGGATACATAAACAGAAATTGCATGTGTTTATATACAGTGCCCTCCATAATGTTTGGAACAGTTTTTTTCTTTGATTTAGTCTGATCCACAGTTTAAAATTACAAACCAGCAATTCAGATGTGATTGAAGTACACATTGCAGACTTTCATTTAAGGGAATTTGCATACATTTCAGTCACAGCATGTAGAAATTACACTTTTTCTAGATGATCGCCCAATTTTGGGACACTTAATGTTTGGGACAACGGGTTCACCTTTGTCCATCTGCCTACTAAGTGTAATTCAGGAGCCAAACTGAACAGAACACCAGTCCATTGCAGGACCCAATCTTACACACAAACACTCATTCAATGTAAGACTGGTAAGCATTCACATCTGGACAGGGACACAGTTAGAATGTGCAGAGGCCACAGCATCGGGCATTAAGCATGTCACATGATCCAATACTTTAGTACCAACTGGATTGCCAAAGCAATAACGGTAGTCACTTTTTTATAGTATCGGTAGTGCTGGGCGAAAGCCGATGTATTACTTCAGAAGGAACAGTAATACGTGATTAAAGCCTATGATGGCTACAACTGTATGACCAATCCTTGAAAAGAAGAACAGCAGCTGTCATTTCTGGAAATGCTTTGTGTTTGAATGAGGAGAATTTCAGCACACAATTGAAAGAATCTTGCTTATCATTTTAAAAGAAATGTCAGAACGCACACACAGGCTTTTGTTATTGACACTTTTATCTCCTTCTGCTGTTAGCTTGTTTTCTGAATGCATTGACATGACAGATTAGATGTGAGTTGTAATTGTTTAACTTGTAGATGGGGAGATGATCGCTGTTTTAATGCCATGTCCTGTGATGTCCTGGTAAAGGAGTAGAGGCTTTGCATTCATCCTTTGATTTGTTTCCTGCAGTTGACTGATCAAGCATGTATTCATTTTTTAAGCTGGTGCATACAGTTCAGGGTCAAAGGGTAAACCTCACACACATACAGAATATGGGGTTGTGGATCAAAACTGCATGAGGTAAGCATCACATGAAGTTGCTGTTTGACTCATCTGCATCTGTGAAGACTTCAGCTGCTCCATTTGTTAAGACCAAAATAAAATATATGTAGTGTTCTGATGCTTTAGAGTACAAAACACATCTCTCTATTTATTGACATGTATTGTTAACAGAATGTATTGCACAGATACGCGTCTGTAGCAAAACAGATGAAATAGCAATCTGAGCACTAAATCTATACACCCTAAAGCTGTGTCAGTCGTTTGGTTTCTGAAGAGAAACTGATATCAAATATATGATGAATGCAGTGGTAACACGGGCAGTATGTCATAACTTAAAGATATGTTACCAAATAAAATACAGCCTTTCAGTCAGAATTTATGGACTACATGTAAGGTCAGTCCATTTTTATTTTTCTAGATTTGTACACTGACTAAGCAAAAACAAAAGTCTGACCCTCGTCTGTAGTAAGGTCAACAAAGGCTGTTTTAAAGGAATACTGAAAATGAACAAATCTGATGTCACACAGAAAGCCTTGAAGTTGGGACAAATGTAGAAAACGAGGGGGAATCTGGACAATTAAAACACCAGCGGCCTTGTTTATAAAGCCTGAGTACACACAAAAGGAGGCACGAAATGTACATACACACAACCTCCCTGGCAAAATGTCAACATTTATGAAAGAAAACTTAATGGGAAGGCTTGTGTATATTTACAACATTATTTTAGAAGAAACTCTCAGCTATGTAATCATGCAGTCATTAACATTCTATTATATTTCACAATTCATATAACATTAGATTAGAGGAACATAAGGAAAAGATGGAAAAGGATATTGATATAGCACATGCAATGAATTCCTTATAATTCAGAGTATGTTTGTATTTTAAATGCCTGGCTAGTTAATGCAGCACACTGTTACATATTGATTATGGAAGTTCTACCTTTTTGTAAATTAAATAATGCCTTTTCTTTCAATTATAAGAAAATAGTTTAATCGATCAATATTAGTTTATCTATATTTAAACTGTTGATTTCTTTACCCATAACTTCCTGTTAAAGCTATTTTATGCATGTGGCATTGTTGATATCCAGAATTCTCTGTTCATTTCCAGAGTGTTAGTTATCTAGTAAAAGTAGAGCCTGTGTTTCTGTTGGTGAAACATTCTCTCCCATTAGTTACACACCACGCATGTTACTATAGAACACTTCAACCTGCCCTGAGTACAAGAGGCAGGGAGGATACCTGGATAGGTGCAGGCCCAGTAGTGACTGTGAACACACACACATACACACACACACACCACAGCCAATCCAGCACCTGGAGGTCACCCACACAGACACAGGGAGTACATGCAAATTCTAAACATAAAATAATGAGACTTCAACTTGAGTTCACTGTACCTTTGTCATTTTTAAGATACAGTCATAAGAAAAAGTTTGGGAACCCCATTGGCTGAGCTTTCAAAGTAGCAACTTCCTTTAATTATATGACATGCCTTATGGAAACAGTAGTATTTCAGCAGTGACATTCAGTTTAATGGATTAACAGAAAATATGCAATATGCATCATAACAAAATTAGACAGGTTCATAAATTTGTGCACCCCAACAGAGATATGACATCAATACTTAGTTTAGCCTCCTTTTGCTCTTTTGAGCCTCTAAACACTGTCCTCCCATAGCCTTTGATGAGTGTCTGGATTCTGGATGGAGGTATTTCTGACCCCATTCTTCCATACAAAATCTCTCCAGTTCAGTTCAATTTAATGGCTGCCGAGTATGGACAGCCTGCTTCAAATCACCCCATAGATTTTCAATGATATTCAAGTCAGGGGACTGTGACAGCCATTTCAGAACATTGTACTTCTCCCTCTGCATGAATGCCTTTGTAGATTTCGAACTGTGTTTTGGGTCGTTGTCTTATATATCCAACCCTTGTGTAACTTCAACTTTGTGACTGATGCTTGAACATTATCCTGGAGAATTTGTTGATATTGGGTTGAATTCATCCGACCCTCGACTTTAACAAGGGCCCCAGTCCCTGAACTAGCCACACAGCCCCACAGCATGATGGAACCTCCACCAAATTTGACAGTCGGTAGCAGGTGTTTTTCTTGGAATGCGGTGTTCTTCCACCATGCAAAGCCATGTTTTTGTTCTGACCAAATAACTCAATTTTTGTCTCAACAGTCCAAAGCACTTTGTTCCAAAATGAATCTGGCTTGTCTAAATGAGCATTGGCATACAACAAGCGACTCTGTTTGTGGCTTAAGTGCAGAAAGAGCTTCTTTCTCATCACCCTGCCATACAGATGTTCTGGCCCGGACACACACTGACGGACATCGTTATTCACCCAACACACGTTTATTTATATACAATATTTACAAAGTTTTACTTTAGTGCACTTCCCAGTGCCTCCTGCACCGTTCCCCCAAATGTCCAGGCCTCACAGTCCTTGTGCCTTTCTCCTGGCCGCCTCCAATCCTCTCTCCAGCTCTGTCCACTTGCACCCGACATCCACCAATGACTGGAGGGAGGCGGCCCCTTAAATAGGAACCCGGATAGGCTCCAGCTGCTTCCCGGCACTCCTCTGAAGACACGCCCCAATGTGGCAGAAATGCCGGCTGCGCACTCGGAAGCCGTCCGGGTGTCCCCTGTCGTCTTCCCCCCAGCACTTCCTGGTGTGGCGGAAGTGCTGGGCTCCAGGGATATCCAGGCACCGGGGCGCCGCCTGCCGGTGGCCATGGGTCCCTACAGGTCTGGGCTTCCAAGCCCTTTACCCGAGGCCCCCAACATAACCAGGGCGGACGCCCCCTTGCCACACCATTCTCACAATCCTGCTCATATACCACTCCTGTAATTTTCTTGGCCTGCCAGACCTGAGTTGGATTAACAGCAACTGTGCCTGTGGCCTTCCATTTCCTGATTCCATTCCTTACAGTTGAAACTGACAGTTTAAACCTCTGAGATAGCACCTTCAATTGCTCCAGGGGTGCTGTACAATAGCTGACCCTGCGCTCTGACCCCAGGGGTATGCGAAAACTAACAAATTCCTAATACGAGAAATAAGGTGAAATAAAGAACAAAAACCATGATACTGAACAATCTTTGTTTTCAGATCTTTTGAGAGTTGCTTTGAGGATCCCATGCTGTCTGTCACTCTTCAGAGGAGAGTCAAAGGGAAGCACAACTTGCAATTGACCACCTTAAGTACCTTTTCTCATGAGCTAATCCAACCAATTTGATGTTGCACGTAATCAGTATTGAGCAGTGACAGGCATTCAAATCAGCAAAATGACAAGGGAACTCACATTGTGCACAGCCAGTCTTTCACATTTGATTTAATTTCATACAACTAAGTACTGCTTCACTAAAATTCTTTGTTCTGAAAACACCCCAGTGCTCCAATGTTCCTAGGAAATTGAAGCCATACCACTGTTATCTTTTTTGTTGAAAGTAGAATAAATTATTATTCAGGCTGAGAGGACTTTTTTTACATATGACTGTATGTTAAACATTTCATCAGCTTACTCCACTTATTTATATATGTATCTCTACTTAATGTCACTATCTTTTTCATAGTATTTTAATCAAAAATGTGTCAACTAAACAGTCACCTTAAACAAATTTTTACATAATATATTCTCATTTATAAAACAAACAAGAGTCTGTATACTGTTAAAAAGCACCTCTTCTGATACACAGCTGTCAATTGTGAGAGAATGTGTCTCCTTTGTGTTTTATAATTATCAAAAGAACATTTTTTTCTTAAAACTTGATCAGAATTTTAAGGGAAGACGTTACATTTATAAACCTATATTTATAAGCAAAAGTAGAGACATTTTCATTATACAAAATATTATACATATTCCATTCCATATTTTGTTAATATAAAGGAAAGATTGTTAAAATTTTTTGTGAACACCATATTTTTAGTTTTAACAATTTAAACAGTACTGACAATAGTTTAATATTAGTGTATTTCAGATAGTGAAAGCCCTTTTGATTTTTTTTTCTTACACATAATACCACATTTTCAAACTGAATCATATTTCTTTCAACCCATTTAACCACTCGTTCCGTTTTTCCTCAAAAATTTGATCTTATAAAACAAAAGCAGCATTTTAATTCCTTCCTGCTTTCAGAAATCCTCTCAGTCTCTCTTATTGCTTGTTTTCACAGCGTCTAAGATCCTTCTGTTTATCTGAAGCATCCAGGTAGTCCTTCACCCCCATTGTATTGTTTTGAGAGTATCTTTCAGTTTGTCGTAATTCCTGACTTACCGTTAGTCAGACTCCACTCTTGTCTTTGACTGACTATAAGCGAGATCTTCTACAAGAGCTGCTGTTTTCTGATCCCCCTTCATTTCAGTTCAGTATCCATACCTACTGGTTTAATATGCACTCTTAAAATTAAACTTCCATGATCAATTTAAATTATTACATTTCTTTTTCTCTGTTGCTTTTTACTCTCTTTTAAAATGTTTTTTCTTTTACCCATATTTTTGCAGAATTAATTACAATGGCAACTCTGATAAATGTAAAAATAAATCAAAAAACACCACTGAAGTCTTTGAACATTTTACTCTTCCACTTAAATATGCTTTCATTTACCTTTCTCATCAGTAAACAGAATGTAGATGAAACAGAAAAGAAAAATAATAAAACTCTACAAGTGGATTACAGAAGTCTGCTAAAAATGTTAAAGTGAGCTACAGCACCTCAAGATAAAAGTGGCATACAGCATTAGAATAAATGTAAAAATTCCATGCACTTTTTATTTGCAAAGATGAAGTGTCTCTCTTCTTGCCTTACAAGTGAAGCCTGTCTCAAAATGAGACTTCTGTATGGTCTGACTACTCCGTATGATTCTGACTAAATCTATTAGTCTTTGTACCCAGCATGGTCTTATATAATCACAAATGGTCTATAATATTATCTTATTTAATTTAAGTTTCTAACCCTTCTATTTGTTATATTGGACTATCATCAAAACATGAAATGATTCTCAAATAACACTCACCAGCAGTTCCTGAAATATTCGCAGGCCCAGCCTGACCAACACATTGCTGATCCCGGAGTTGTGAGACCCACTTGGTAATTCTTTCCCACGGCTAATCTGAGTTAGCATCGAACAAGGGAGTTCAAAACTCAGTAATCACAGAGGCAAAGGTCACAGAGAGATGTGCAGACTTTGCAGAGGTTTAATTCAACCACCATTAGGGAAAATATTCATTAAATAAAGAAAAGGCACGAGTCACCATTGAAAATTAAATTCAAGATGGCCGCCTTTTATTTAGGCCAAGTAATGCAGCCCTGCCATGTGAGCAGCTGAGTTCTCCATGACTTAACTAAAGAATTTTAACAAAATAGCTTAAATTTATTTTTTATATATGTTACCGGCAATGTGTGAAAAGCAGGTATAGTAGACAGAGCCTAGGTATTCTTTCAAATATGTGACATTTTTAGTTACTTTAATATGCTATATACTTAGTTTCCCTAGGCATTACACAGAATAACAAATACTATTTCAGCAAGGTATTGCAGAGAATGCCTAGGAAATGTTTGAAATTTTGATTGTTTCATATTTTGACATCCCATTTTCAGCATTCTATAGATTTCCTAAGCATTCTGCACAATGCCCAAGTTCACACATTGACAGTAACATATATAATAGGTAGAACCCTTTTCAATTACAACAATAAGCTCACAGAAACATTTCTTTTTAATATCCATTTATATATAATATACCATTTGACACACATTACAACAAATCTATCAAAACCCAAACAGACACAATGAGAACATGCGAGCCCCTCACACACACTGACCCGGCCGTGGATTTGAGCACTGATGCCTGTAACAATAAATGGAAGTGCCAAGTCACTAAATAACAGTCTAGATAATAGGTGTGAGGTTTCATTTGTATGGAGATTTATTAAGTGTTTGAAAGACTTTGAATAAGTATGTCTTCAATGTTTCATTATGACTTAAAATCACATATAATTGTATGGAGCAGCCTTTGTATGTGTGAGCAGGAGAGAGTTGTTTTATATTCATAGATTTCACCAGGAGCCTAACTGTCACCATGAGCGAGGGATGGCTGTGTTATGTTACTGTGTGGAATCTTCTGCAGTCTGTAATGAGTCCCTGGCTCAGTCTCTGGTCCCTGCATGTTGTAAATCATCTACAATTGTCACAATGCTAAAGAATACTAAGCCTTTCTGCCAGAATGACTATCGACCTGATGCACTAACATCTTTAGTCATGAAGCTGTTTTTAAGATGTAGCTTTATCTTATATTATTAAATACTTCATTGTGTCACTTTCTGATGAGAATAAAGTAAACTCTGAAAATAAACATCAAGCATATTATGATCTCTATTGTTTACAGTGAGAAAATGGCAGAGCGACCCATCTCCATTACAACTGTGGCTCTTGGACGGCCATTCCAGTTAGGAATGCTTTATGACTGTCGCAGTGATCAGCTTGTCCCAGGTAACGTATGTCACGTCTGGTTTTATAAATGGTCAGAACTGAAAACAGCTCTAAAAGGACAAAGCAGACAAATTGGATGATATGCTTGTATGCAATGATCTCTGGGTTTCAGGTGGGATTGAGAAAAGATGGCGGTGGCGTGTGCATCATTGACTGTTATTTTTTTAAGAATGCACAAAGATTCAGGCAGGAAAAACTGACCTAGTTCACGGTAAAAAAAAAATCTTCTTGTTCTCTTTCCACAACTGTTTTGTTTGAATAAATCTTTTATTATACCTTGAAAGTACATTTGTAAAGGTATATGGCACTTTTAGCAAGTATTTAGATCTCCCACTTTGTTTACATTTTGTTCTGTTTCAGCATTGTGCTGAAATCTTTTTGATTCATTTTTCATTCATCAAGCAACACTCTAGAATGACAAAGTAAAAACAGGATTTTAGGTAAGGATTCTCATATCAAGTCACTTTCTAACCTGCTTAGTCCTGAGTGAGGTAATGTAGGGTCCTGGGGTCTATTCTAGCCAGTATAGTGTGTAAGGAATGTACAGACCTCATAGAGGGTGCCAGTCCTCGCAGGCTGAACACACACACACCCCAGACACGCACTAGGGCCAGCTGGCCATTGCCAATTTACCTAACCTTCATGTCTTTGGAAGGGGAAGGAAACCCAGGAAAGCACAAGTAGAACATGCAAACTCTATGTAAGAAGAACCTGAGAAGGCCGCATTTACTTTGAGGCAGCTGCAGATCTTATAATGGGTGGTTTGTTAATCCTACAAATCCTACAACCACAAGAAATTCATAAGTCTTGAATTCTTTAAGTAGGCCTCAAGGCCTACATCCTGCAAAAGCCCGAGGCATGCCACACAATCACATAAGGAAGAGGGGAACTAGAAAACCCCTAGCAGAAAATTCAAACTATTATTCTTTAACACTATAATCACTGAAGCTTATGAAAAAAAATCATAATCCCGACCCACCTTAAATTCCTTCGCACCTCTCAGTCAGCATCTTATGTTTTGTAAATGTGTTGATCAGCACAAGCAGCCTGCTATCCCATCCCCATCACTGCCACAGAATTGGTAAAAAGCTCTCCCAGCTCCGAGCAATGGTACGAGAATGCAGTCAGACTTCGTTTTTTGGTTACATACACTGTTTGTGTTTTACATTTCTTGCATTTCCTGTCATCCTACTATATGAACTGCATGTGTTCCAAATAACAATATGCAGTATTATTTATCATATACAGCTTCAGGTACCACACTCCCAGATAAACCAGGCATGAGCTGGGGGAGCTTTTTGCCCTTACTGCAGTAGTGGAGGGTGGGATATCAGGCAGCTTGTGCCGATCAACAAATTTACAAAGCAAAAGATGCTAGTGGAGGGGTGAGAAGGGATTTAAGGTGAGCAGGGATTACACATTTTTTGTAGGCTTCTGGGATTCTAGTGTTAAATGATACATTTTTAAAATAAGAAACATTTAAAAGAAATAAGATTCCAAAGATGAATGAACAATTCAAAAAGGTTCCAAATGAACAAAACTAGAATGTAAGTCAATGTGAAAATTCTGAAAACTAGATAAAGATCAAAAGACCAATAATACTTGAATGAATTTGTGAACAGAAAAAGAAAAGGGAGCAGAACATCACAGTCAGGAGTGCCCCTGTTGTTTCTGGAAATGTTTGGCCAGAATCTCAGTAACGACTGCCAATTGGTCATTAAGTCATTTTAAACTGTATGGGCTAAACAAGCAAATAAGAAGTTTATGGATCACAAACAAAGAATAAGACAAAAGTCAGAATAGAAATAGAAATAAAAAACTAAATTTATACTTTTTTTTTTTCATTGTCTGTAATAAAAATCTGCAGTTTCTTCAGGCTCCATGAATGAGTCTTCCCACCACCAGGCTGTGCAGCCTGACACAAGTGTCCATTTTGTACATTTTGTTTGGTAATGGCAGAGGAATAGTGGGGGATGCAAGGCAAGAACAAATCCTGAAAATGGGGTGTCTTTGTGCCACAGGGTATACTCAGGTGTCAGTACATGGACCCCAAAACACACACACTCATTCAGGTAACTCAATACACATATTTCAGAGAGACAATAGAAATGTCCTTGAATATCCCTGAGGATACAAGGAGAGCATGCATATTTCAAAGAGAGAGTGACTAGTTCATTAAAGTGTGTCACAGCACTGGTTACCATAATACAGGATATTTTATTGAAGAATATTATAGATCAATGCTGAAATATAATATTTTCAATTAGTTCATGCAGGATACTGTAAAACTAGAAATATATTTGCTTCCACAGGGGTAACACTCTGGAGTAAGTCTGACCTGGAGAAAGACATCAGTGTTGAATCACAACGTCTTACAGAGCATTCACTGGAGACCTCCAACTCTCTGACTGATAAGTCCAAGGCACTCAATATAAATGCATCACTGAGGGGAAGTTTTGCCTGTGGCATTGTAGAGGTTGAGGGTTCAGCTAAGTACCTGAAAAACAGCAGGTCCTCCAAGAATCAAGCTAGGGTGACCCTGAATTACTTCATGACCACCATGTTTAAGCAACTGACAATGAGTCATCTCAGTAGAAACAACGTCACATATGAAGAAGTGTTCAGGCATGGGACAGCGACTCATGTGGTTACGGCGATTCAGTATGGAGCTCGGGCCCTCATGGTGTTTGACAGAGATGTTTCTAAAGATGAATCACTGGAGATCATTGCAGGAGAATTAAAAGCATCAATAGACAACATCCCAAAGATATCCATTCATGGCAGAGGATCACTGGATTTGTCTGCTAAAGAGAAGGTGGAGGCTGAAAAAATCCGGTGCACTTTCCATGGAGACTTTTATATTCATGAACTTCCAGTTGACTATTTAACAGCCCTAGATGTGTGCAAGAAACTGCCCACTTTCCTGGGTGAAGATGGTGAGCATGCAGTGCCCATCACTGTGTGGCTTTACCCTCTCAGTCTGCTGGACTCCAGCGCTGCCAGGCTGGTGTATGAGATAGGTACTGACTTTGTGATCCAGGTAGAGCGTGTGCTGGACTCTTTACTAGAGGCAGTGTCGATATGTGATTATCTTTTAACAGATTCTATAGTCAAGAGCTTCTACAACATAGAAGAGAAAATCAGCAAATTCAAAACTCTGATTGAGAGGTACAAGCTGTATTTTCAAAAGAGGCTCGCTCAGATTTTGCCATCAGTTCGGGGAGGAACAACAAATGCAACTGCATTGGATGACATCCTTGAGGCACACAAGACATCACCATTCGGTCAGCACAAGTTAGAGGGCTGGCTGTGCTCACTGCAGACAGAGATTAGGGGGATTAAGGCCCTGATTAAGGGTATGGAAGACAGCAATATATCACTTCTAACTGGAAGGTTTGATAGAATAGAGCCTTTGATTTTTGAGCCAAACATTACCTGCATTGTGAACTTTAATTTTAACTTGTTAAGCAAAGAAAGCAAAAGTTTAAACACAATGGAAAATTACTTATCTGAAGAACAAAATAGTATTAGAAGCACTGACATTGAGAACAATGACGAGTGGGTCCATTCACAGGCGGATTGTGACAAAATAATACTGCGAAGACAACTCTTTCTTGATTTTGCAAGTAACAATCAACAGAATGAAGCCACCAAATTTGTGGTTACTAGCAGGCCTGTTGAGACGCAAGAAGGCATTTCAGTTCTCTTGTATTGTAAAGGGGAGCTGCGTAGTTCAGACTTTGAGCCCCCTTCAACTCCAGATGTTCCTAAAGTATTAAAAACATCGAGTCAGTCAGCAGAAATAGAACTGTCCCTCCCGCCTCATGGAGCAAGTGGGTCAATAAAGTACCTGGTGCAGTTCCGAAAGCACACTGAGAGATGGTGGAGGTCACAGATGACGAGAGACACCGAGAAATCTTTCACTCTGGAAGGACTTCAGAGGTCTACACAGTATGACGTGAGATATGCAGCTGTCTGTGAGGCTGGAGTGGGACCTCCTAGTGAAGTCATCTCTGTGAACACGGGAGAACCAGGTATTGTTTTGAACTTTTTTGATGACTTTAGAGATGCTGGAAAACTTTTATTTTTAAATTGGGCCTGGCAATAGTAAAGGTGTTTGATAAATACTGGGATGAGGGCAGCTGTGTCCATCATCAGTATGACTAAAACCACTTATAAAATGCTGGATATTCAAGGATGAGCTTATGTGATCTCTTTATGTTAAAGTTAATATACAGTCAGTTAGTTGTAATTAATATTGTGTTTATTGCTTATATGAATTAATCTATGGTGCTTGGTCTGAAACCTGAGCCTTTTTTTATGTTTATGGTTAGGGTTAGATGATTAAAAGAAGAGAACAGCACGTGGTGAGCAGACATAGTGTAAACTATAAAACAAGATGTTAAACTTACAAGTATGGAGAGCTGGAGTGTGTGTGAGTGGCATTTCCAGTCAAAGGAGCACACAACATGAGGAGCTTTTTTGCCTTTTTTCTTCTTTAAACATTTATTTATTTATATATTAATTTATCTATATATCTATTTATTTATAAAGGACCTTGTCCATTTATTTTTATCTAAATTGAATGTCCTAGGCATGCCCATGAAAACGATCCTTGATATGTTAGTCAGTCCATTAGTTTAATTGGGACGGTTCTTCTGTTTGGTGTTCATCTTTTCTTATACGTGGACATTTATATCTGAGTGGGGTTTGAAAGTGTGCCATTTATTTGAACATTCCGAGCAAGCTGAAGAACAGTGTAGTTAATAACGGCATATGCTGTGAACGATAAAACACTGGGTGTCCATACATGGCAGAAGCAGCTTGGTAGTCATTTCTTCTTTCTAACTAACTGCCATAGCTTCTGCCCTTCTACCACAGTGTGGCTATGCAGTTAAAGACATATTTTACCTGCTTGTTTAGGTATGAGAGACAACAGCAGTCTTGAGAGTGGGCCGAGGGGGTGCAGTTATTTTGGCAGGAGTCTGAAGTTAAAGTCTTCTTGCAGCTGTGGGGCTTTTCTGAATTCCCACTTGTGATGACCCCACACCCTAGTTTGCTGAGTTAATGTGGAATTCCAGGATAAAATCACATTTTTCTTGAACCTGAAGTGTACACACTGAACTTTTTAAAAAATGTTTTGTATTTCTCAGAATACAATTTAGCTGAACAAAAAGAATTTTTGCTTGATCAGGTAATTTATTTTTCATTTTTTTTATTTTATATTAATGAGAGATTATAGCTCAGCATTATTACTCGTCCCTAAGAGCTGAACTTTTTGAAGTGAACTTCCACTCTAAAAGGTATTTACGTTAAATCCAACTTTCTGATAGTAAGACAGTGCAGCATGTAGGCGATGGTGGATGTAGGCTGTAGTGTGATCACGTTAAGTGTAGGCTCTGGGTACGTCTTCTTAAATGTAGGCCACAGGGCAGCCACATTGGTGACAAGCAACAAGGAGGCCTTGTTGGAGGAAGACCATTTATGAAGACAAGCACTCTCTTATGAGCAGAATGGTTGCTGGGGAATTCTGGGCTAGGATGACATCAAAGTCATAGGCAACACATGCAGTGGCTTAACAGGCTGGTGACAAACCCAGATGACGTTAGAGAGAACCTATGACTCTCCAAAGGGTCCTATTACTATTAGTGGTGTGACTCAAACCACACACCTCTACCTGTTACCTCACACACATAAACACACACACACTCACTCAAATACCCACCTTCACCCACCAATACATAATCAGCACCAATGCTATTATTACAATGAAGGAAATTGACAACGATTTTGCCTTGAAAGACATAACTTTATTGACAAACTCAGACCTAACTACACACTACTCAACCTGAATCTTATACCCTCACACATACACATATAAAGCCTGTCTTTTACGTTATTATTAATACAGAAGGAAAAGGATCTCAACATGCATGGAAAAACATAATATATTGACAAATCCCAAGTGTATGTAATATTTAAAGGCATCTTGTTAAGTTTAAGAGTCTACATCTTCAGCACTAAATAAATGTCCTTACTTAACTTGAAGTAAAATTGAAGCACATATAAAGCAAAAGAAGCTAAACTACAATCATAATATATCCACATAAATAGTTGTATAAAGTTATTAGCTTTATAAAGGGTGTTCATCACATTTGAAATAACATTCTAAATAAAACAGGAATCAGAGTGATATTTAGAAGTTAACCAATTAAAAATAAAAAGCTAAAAACATACTGCAAACAAGGATTCAAATGAACAGTGAACCTGCACTAAACCAACTGCTTTTATTTTATATAATTTTATTTCAAATGCTTTTTCAGTTTGGATGAAGGCAGTCAGCAAGCAATCCATCTCTACAGGCAAGATGAGCATTTTCAAACTCGACTTGATGTTATTTTGGAGAAATTATGTGGATAGGACTGGTGAGCTTTCTTGGACTGAATGGGCTGTTCTTGTCCAAACCCTTCTGATGTTCTCACAAAACACTCATTGACAGCAACATCCTTAATTATTTGATGTCTCCTACTAAAGAATGGCAAATCTACATTTCTATCACCACACACACAGGGTTCTTGGACCAAACAGTACTCCTCTGACTGTACGAGATTTGCTTTGTCCATTGACACATCAGACCTCCTGTGATAGACCTACGTCTTAAACAACAAATGTATGCTCAGAAAATTAAGTATCACATTCTGCCTTTGGTGTTTAATGGAGAAATATTTTCACAGTAAATGATACAAGCCATTTAGCGAAGCAGTGAAGCAGGATGAAAGTCTGGGTTCCTCTGACAAAGACAGAAAAGTAGCGGAGCGACATGACAGCACAGCCTGAGCCAAACCTAACACCATAGCTTCCGTATAGAAATCTGAGTTAACACCATTTATAAAAGTGGTTCTGAAGTCAGCGTTCCAACTTTTCTATCAAATGCCCAAGAAATATTTTATTATTAACCTGGTAGGGGTTTACATCTAGAAATGTAAAAAAAGTCCCAAACTGCTGACTCTTCTTGATGCTCGTCTATTGGTATAAGCTCCAGGTGGAAAACTGTGATATGGTAGGATTCGGAATGAGTAGAAGGCTGTGGTGGCCTTGATGGGTTCATAGCATTAAATGCAAGGTCACCATCTCTCATGTGATATCTACTACACTTCTGGGTGGGACAGAGAGCTTTGTAAGCCCATTCAGGAGACAGGATGGCCGACAGCTGCTTACCAAACTGTAGTGAGCCCTCAGTCTTGAACCTTAATGATCACTCATTATTATTTGAGATGCACCACAGTCTAACACGTAAACATCCTATTGTTTCCGTGAAATGTACCCTTATCAAATTTCCAACTGTGTCCATGTGTGAACTCAAATTTAAAGTAAAAGACTGCTTTCGCTATAGTAATTCCTATCATGATTTTAAACACTTCAATCATGTCATCATTTAATCTTGCAAGAAACAACATTAGAGTCTAAACGTTTCCAAAATGCCAGAGAATTTGTTCTTCCTTACTTTGTAAGGTATGCTCTGTTGTTTTGTAATTTGTGTGACTGAAGCTATTTGTAACAGCAGAGCTGTGAATTACTGTCTTCTTCTTTTCTTCTTCTTTTTTTAGCTGCTCCCTTTATGGGTCGCCAAAGCGGATCATCTTTTTCCATATCTTCCTGTTCTCTTCATCTTGTTCTGTTACTCTGATCACCTGCATGTCCTCTTTCACCACATCCATAAACCTTCTCTTAGGCCTTCCTCTTTTCCTCTTCCCCTCTTCCCTGGCAGCTCTATCCTTAGCAGCCTTCTCCCCATATATTCAGCATCTCTCCTCTGCACATGTCCAAACCAATGCAATCTCAACTCTCTGACTATGTCTCCCTACCGTCCAACTTGATCTGACCCTCTAATGTACTTATTTCTACTCCTATTCATCCTCGTCACACCCAATGTAAATCTTAACATCTTTAACTCTGCCACCTCCAACTCTGTCTCCTGCTTTCTGGTCAGTGCCACCATCTCCAACCCATATAACATAGCTGGTCTCACTACCATCCTGTAGACCTTCCCTTTCACTCTTGTTGATACCCGTCTGTCACCAATCACTCCTGACACTCTTCTCTACCCACTCCACCCTGCCTGCACTCTCTTCTTCACTTCTCTTCCACAATCCCCATTACTCTGTACTGTTGATCCCAAATATTTAAACTGATCCATCTTCGCCAACTCTACTCCTTGCATCTTCACCATTCCACTGACCTCCCTCTCATTTACACACATGTATAGTAGACTCCCGCGTAGTCGTAGTTAAGGGTTTGCGGACTCAGTCATTCGAGGATTTATTCTTAAAACCTAACTATTAATTGTTAGCGGAAAGTGCAAATATCCTCCACAATTTTTTATGATTTTTTTCGTGGAAATAATGTGCTGTAGAGAGAACAGGAAGCAACCGCTGAGGGAAACACGGACTGGGATGGTGAAAGTAGCCAATCCAAGAGCGTTATTCACTTCTCCTTGCTGATGATTGACTGCTGCTTTCTGACACATCTCCAGCTGAGTGTCCTTGTGTTTTCCATCTTGTTATTGTTTTGTTATTCTTAAACACACACAATGTTGTTGAATCGCCCTGCACAATTCGAAGGCTTCTGGAACTGAGCCTGAGCACCAGAAGAAGCTTAAAACACTCCAGGAGAAGGATGAACTACTGAATTTGCTCCAGGAACTAAAAAGTTATGCTGCAGTAGCACACCACTATGGCATTAATGAAAGCACTTTATGCTACATAAAGAAGAACAAAGCAGCGATCTTGAGTACCGTATCTGTAAGTTTCTGTGATAGTGCAAAAAAGGTAACAACCGTAAGGAATAAAAATATCGTCAGGATGGAATCTGCATTGGCACTGTGGATCACCGACTGCAGGAAGAACATCCCCTTGGATGGTAACATCATCCGTGAGAAAGCACGGAAATTGTACCAGCAGTTCGCTACAGGAGACAATGTAGCAACTTCCTATCACAATGTTCCTGAAACCTATAAAGAAAAGCCTGCATGAAACCCCACCAGAAGAAGACCCATACAAATATATGACTCCTCGTGAATCGCCTGAAGAAGAGGCACCACCTGAGGATCCTGTGCATTGTACTGCACAGCTACTTCATCATCAATATCATTCATCATTGGTGAGTACCCGTATATTTTACTGTATTTTAATTAAATGAAATTATTACGTATTTACTCTACTTATAACAAAGAAAACTACAGCGCATACCAAAGAAAACACACTTGCATGAATTACAGTACGTATAGCGGTAACATCTGTATTTTACATTCTAGCACTGCGGGAGACATAACAGTACTGTACTGTACAGTATACGGGTTTAGCTTTACATTCTGTTTTAGGTAATGTATTAAGGTCATTTTTTAGGTAATATATTAATGTATTAAGCTGAGTTTGCAAGGAAATTAAAGTGCTTTGGGGGCATACTGTATTTAGGGTTGAAACTATAAAAAAGGCATTTAAAAGGCATTTTTTAACCACATCCAAAAGTTGCGGTTTTTCATAATTCGCGGGTGCTCTAGGAACATAACCCCAGCAAATTTTGGGGGTGTACTGTATTCTGAATTTTTCTTACTGACCTTCATTCCTCTCCTCTCCAGAGCATATCTCCACCTCTCCAAGGTCTCCTCAACCTGCTGCCTACTATCCCTACAGACAATGTCATCAGCAAACATCAAAGTCCACGGGGACTCTTGTCTAATCTCGTCTGTGAACCTGTCCATCACCATTGTAAATAAGAAAGGGCTCAGAGCCGATTCCTGATGTAATCCCACCTCCAACCTGAATACATCTGTCACTCCTACTGCAGACCTCACCACTATCACACTTCCCTCGTGCATATCCTGTACAACTCTTACATACTTCTCTGCCACTCCCGATTTCCTCATACAATACCACGACTCCTCTCGAGACACCCTGTCATATGCTTTCTCCAGGTCCACAACGAAGCAGTGCAACTCCTTCTGGCCTTCTCTATACTTCTCCATCAACACCCTCAGAGCAAACATTGCATCTGTGGTGCTCTTTCTTGGCATGAAACCATATTGCTGCTCATTAATCATCACCTCCCTTCTTAATCGAGCTTCCACTACTCTTTCCCATAATTTCATGCTGTGGCTCATAATTTTATCCCCCTGTAGTTACTACAGTCCCGCACATCCCCCCTTTTCTTAAATTATCGGCACGAGTACACTTCTCCACTCCCCAGAAATCCTCTTACTTTCCAAGATTCCATTAAAGAATCTGGTTAAAAACTCCACTGCTATCTCTCCTTAACACCTCCATTCTTCTACAGGTATGTCATCATACCTTCTTGCTGTCACCCTTACTACATCTGCTGTAGATGCCCAACTGTCTGATAACTCTTCACTACCACCCAGTGCCTGTCTCACCTTCTCCATAAACTCAACCTTGCAGTCTTCATTTTTCAACCTCCACCATTTGACCCTTGGCTCTGCCCTCACTCTCTTTCTCTTCTTGATCTCCAACATCATCCTACAGACTACCATCCTATGCTGCTTCACCACCCCTTTCCCTGCAACCACTTTGCAGTCTTCAATCTCCTTCAGATTGGCTCTTCTGTATAGGATGTAATCTACCCGTGTGCATCTTCCTCCACTCTTGTACGTCACCCTATGTTCCTCCCTCTTCTTAAAATACGTATTTAGCACAGTTCTGCCCATCCTTTTTGCAAAATCCACTATCCTCTGACCTTCTTCATTCCTCTCCTTGACACCATACCTACCCATCACCTCCTCGTCTTCTCTGTTCCCTTCACCAACATGTCCATTAAAATCCTCTCCAACCACCTCTTTCTGTCCCTTGGATACACTGTTCATCACTTCATCCAACTCACTCCAAAAATCTTCTTTCTCATCCATTGCACACCCAACTTGCAGTGCATATGCACTAACAACATTCATCATCATGCCTTCAATTTCCAACGTATTTAATCATTACTCTGTCTGATACTCTTTTCACCTCCAAAACACTCTTGATATACTGTTCCTTCAGAGTAACTCCTACCCCATTTCTCCACCCATCCACACCATGATAGAACAATTTGAATCCACCTCAGATCCACCTGGCCTTATTCCCTTTCCATTTAGACTCTTACATGCACAAAATATCAGCCTTCCTTCTCTCCATCATATCTGCTAACTCTCTCCCCTTACCAGTCATACTGCCAACATTCAAAGTTCCTACTCTCAGTTCCACTCTCTTTACCTTCCTCCTCTCCTCCTGCCTCCGAACATGTCTTCCCACTCTTCTTATTCTTCTTCTTCTTCGGCCAACAGTAGCCAGCACCCTGTTGGCTAACAGTACTGGTGGTGGTCGTTGTTAACCTGGGGCTCGACCGATCCGGTATGGAAAATTGTTTTGTTGTCCGCATATTGATTTGGCAAAATTTTACACTGGATGCCCTTCCTGACGTAACTCGACCGGCACGAAGAAAAACACTAGTTTGTACATCCCCAGTGGCTGGGTTAGAGCTGTGCATTACTGTATGATAGATAAATTAGATTAGATTAGGTAAACTTTATGCTTCTGGCTGGCCAGGCTGTTTGCAAACATCCACCATATCCTCTCAGTTATGAGAAGCAGATCATAGATATGTTATACAGTACCCACCAAATAAGCCAAACAGTACACAACACATGTTTCACCCTAATTGGAGCTCATGAGGTGTATGCACCTTTGCTTCATCCTGTCAAGTAAGTGAACCAGCCACCATGGCACAACATCAGAGGCTTCTTCTCAGGCATTGATTTCTGAGGTTCGATCGCCGTAGAGAGAAGCAAAGGTTCATTCTTTTCGCTGTTGCTGGCTGATGTGAGTTCTATGAGACCCTTTGTGAGCCCACAATGCCGACATGAGGGTGACGTGTTTATCGAGGGTTACTTGTCTGCTGCCGAGGCATCCACACTGCGTAATGCATCGGATTGTGTCTGTTACTAAACTGAAGAAGGGAACTAAAGTGAGATGACTGATAACACCACAAATTATTTGGTGTGTCTGTGTGTATTGCTGTGGTAGCTCATATTTGAATAAATACCTTGATTGTTTTTGTTTTCAGCAGAAAAATAAAGCTGGTTTTCCCGAAGCCTCTACACTCAGCCTCTTCTTTTGGGTTTAAGATATTAAGTCATGCATTAGTATATATATGTCTGCCACAAACAAGAGTCTTTATTGTGAAATGCTTCCCTCAAGTGGTTCTTACCATACTGAGCACAAGTACAGTCCCAAAGCACAATACAGCACTTTGTCTAATTTCTTCCTCTGTCTCTCAGCCTCCTCTGCTCCTCCTAGCAAGCTTTTTCCTTCTTCCTCCTGGCTCTGGCTCTCTAAATGAGGCGAGGCTGCTCCTTTTATTTAGAAACTTAGGAGTACTTCCAGTGTTCCGTAAGCGAGGTCCAAAAGTACTTCCGGGTAACGCTGGAGTAGGGCTCCCCAGTTCCCACAGCACTCCCTGGTGGCACCCCTGGATTGCTAATCCTTTTTCCTGAAAATGTTCCAATATCGGCCCATTGAAGCAGCCAAGGTGAGCCAGCCATTGTTTCTCACACTGCAGTTACAATTGATCTAATGGAACACAATCACACCTGCACAGCAGTGACTGGGGAGACAGAGACCTTGTACAGAAAGTGCTGATAAGACAGTGATGCCAACAGAATTTTTAATATAACTGGTGTGGATAATTTTTGGCTCCCCTTATATATATGATGGTTCCCAAAGTTGGATGGCCGACTGAGATTAATAACTACAGACTTGTAGCCCTCACATCACATATCGTGAAGGCACTGGAGCAGCTGCTTCTGCATCGCCTCAGGCCACAAGTCCAGCATACATTAGATCACCTACAGTTTGCATACCAGAAGCACTTTGGTGTTGTGGGTGCAGTCCTCTATATGTTACACCAGACCTACTCCTTTTTGGATAAACCAGGGAGTTATGTGATCATTATGCTTTTTGACTTTTCAATTTCATTAATAATAACAATTCTTTACATTTATATAGCACTTTGCTCACTACTCAAAGCACTCGCAACACCATTCAACCCTCCATTCTTAAAGATAAACTGGAGAGGATGGGAGTAGATTCCAACTTCACCTCCTGGATTCATAACTACCATTCTTCTTAACATTATAGACATCAGATTTTAAATCTAAGTTGGACTTTTGCCACATTCTGAAGTACTCTGATGATACAGCTATTGTGGTGTGTATAAGGAATGGGCAGTAAGGAGAATATAGGAATCAGATGGAAGCTTTCAGTGACTGGAGGAATAAGATCTGCCTGGTTCTGAACACAACAAAGACCAAGGATGTGATTATAGATTTCTGCAGATCTAAGCTCCACTTCAGCCGGTTCACATCTGAGGGGAGGACATTAAGGTGGGGCAGACTTATAAATATCTAGGTGTCCACCTTGATGACAGACTGGACTGGTCTGTGGATGCAGATATCCTCTACAGGATGGGGCAGAGCAGGCTCTTTTTCCTCAGAAGACTCGGATCATTTGACATATGTAGCAAAACGCTGTCCTCTTGTCTGCTTCTCTTTGTTGCAGAGGCAGTATAACAAATAAGAACACTAAGAGGCTGGGCAAGCTGGTGAAGAAGGCTGGGTCGGTGCAGGGCAGGGCTGTGGATTCACTAGGAATTGGGACAGAAAGGTGTATGGGGAAGAAGGTACGAGTACAGGTGATCCTTGACATTAGCATTCATCCTGTCCTAAACATCATGGTAGGTCAGAGAAGTAAATGTAGCAGTCATCTTCTCTCATTGTACTGTAGAACAGAATGCTTTAGAAGATCATTTGTTCCTGCTGCCCTGAGATTTTATAACGCTATTGTTAATACAAGTGATTTATGACCTGGTCACCACTCTACCTTCCAACACTATAACAATGGACCCATTTGTACTTTTTACTATTTAATTATTTATGTTTGTTCTTCTTGCTTTTATCTATCTATCTATCTATCTATCTATCTATCTATCTATCTATCTATCTATCTATCTATCTATCTATCTATCTATCTATCTATCTATCTATCTATCTATCCAACCAACCAACCAACCAACTAATGGCCTCAACACCAACCCCTGACTTCACCACTTTTAATATCAGCTAATTAAAAAAAAAAACTTCCCTTAACCTAAAACCCCTTGCTTCTTGTGTTTGAGCCACTTCTGTACCCATCTACTCTGAAATATTATTTTTTGCGGTTAATCACTACCCTTTCATGTGGTACCTATTAAAACTAACTGAAAATCAAAATAAATAATATCATATGCACCTCTCCAATCATATTTTTTTATTGCTTCGTCTCAGAATTCCAGTGCATTAGTGATGGATGACACACCTAATCATGACATGTGCTGCTGGATCTTTTACTTGCTTCAATTAATTTACCCATGATGCATCTTAAGCTTACTGGATTATAGTTACTTGGATTTGCCCAATTAACCATTTTAGACAACAGAAAAATGTTTTTTTTTTGCTCCCCTTTACTATTCCTGATTTACTTCACCTCCTCCTTGACTGTTCTTTTACTATTAACATACTAAAAGAATCTCTTTAGGTCATCTTTAACCTTTTCTCAATAGTTCTCTCCAACTGTCTTTTAGCTTTCCTATTATTCCTTCTAACTGTTGATATCATATGTTACCTCTGATTAGTTATTAGTCTCATATGCCCTATTTATCCCTTTTTCTTTTTTTTTAACTTCTTTTTTTAGGTCAATTTTAATCCATTACAGTGTTGCTTTCTTATATTATGGCCACTAGATCCTGATTATTACTAAATACTAAATCCTCTGTATTCAAATTCACATATCCTCACTGAGCTGTAACTCAACATCTAATTAAGGAAGCCTTCCATTTGTATTCTGTTTGACATACATGGTGACTGCCCTACTTTTTCCATTTCTCCTGCTCTTCCTAAATAATGTGTTCCTCCTTGAACTGCCACCTTATCGTGGTGGAGGGGTTTGTGTGTCCCAACGATCCTAGGAGCTCTGTTGTCCGGGGCTTTATGCCCCTGTTTTGGTCACCCAAGGCAAACTGGTCCTAGGTGAGGAATGAGACAAAGAGCGGTTCAATAGACCTCCTATGACGAAGAAAAAATTTGGACGCCGTTTTCCTTCACCTGGACGCAGGTCACCGGGGCCCCCTGTGGAGCCAGGCCTGGAGGTGGGGCTTGATGGCGAGCGCCTGGTGGTCAGGCCTGCACCCATGGGGCTCGGCCGGGCACAACCCAAAGAAGCAAAGTGGGTCCCCCTTCTCATGGGCTCACAACATATGGGAGGGGCCAAGGAGGTTGGGTGCAGTGTGAGTTGGATGATAGCTGAAGGCAGGGACCTTGGTGGTCCGATCCTCGGCTACAGAAGCTGGCTCTTGGGATGTGGAATGTCACCTCTCTGAAGGGAAAGGAGCCTGAGCTAGTGAGTGAGGTTGAAAGGTACTGCCTAGATATAGTCGGGCTCACCTCAATGCACAGCTTGGACTCTGGAAACAATCTCCTTGAGCGGGGCTGGACTCTCTACCACTCTGGAGTTGTTACCGGTGAGAGGCGCCGAACGGGTTTGGGCATACTTATTGCCCCCCAACTTGGAGCTTGTACATTGGGGTTTACCCCGGTGGACGAGAGGGTAGCCTCCCTCCGCCTTCGGGTGGGGGTACTGGTCCTGACTGTTGTTTGTGTGTATGCGCCAAACAGCAGTTTGGAGTACCCACCCTTTTTGGAGTCCCTGGAGGGGGTGCTAGAGGGCATACCTTCTGGGGACACTCTCGTACTGCTGGGAGACTTCAATGCTCACGTGCGCAATGACAGTGAGGCCTGGAAGGGTGTGATTGGGAGGAATGGCCCCCCCAATCTGAACCCGAGCGGTGTTTTGTTATTGGACTTCTGTGCTTGTCACGGATTGTCCATAACGAACACCATGTTCAAGCATAAGGGTGTTCATATGTGCACTTGGCACCAGGACACCCTAGGCCTCAGGTCGATGATCGACTTTGTAGTCGTGTTGTCGGACTAGTGGCCATATGTCTTGGACACTCGGGTGAAAAGAGGGGTGGAGCTGTAAACTGATCACCACCTGTTGGTGAGTTGGCTTCAATGGTGGGGGAGGATGCCTGTTAGGCCTGGTAGACCCAAACGTGTTGTGAGGGTCTGCTTGGAACATCTGACAAAGTCCTCTGTCAGAAGTAGCTTCAACTCTCACCTCCGGCAGAATTTCGACCACGTCCTGAGGGAGGTGGGGGATATTGGGTCCGAATGGGCCATTTTCCATGCCTCTATAGTTGAGGCGGCTGACCAGATATGTGGCCGTAAGGTGGTCGCTACCTGTCATGGCGGCAATGCCCGAACTCGTTGGTGGACACCGGCGGTGAGGGATGCCGTCAAGCTGAAGAAGGAGTCCTACTGGAACCTTTTATCCTGTGGGACTCTGGAGGCAGCTAATAGGTACCGACAGGCCAAGCAGAATGCGGCTTCGGTGGTTGCTGAGGCAAAAACTCGGGCATGGGAGGAGTTTATGGAGGCCATGGAGAACGACTTTCGGATGGCTTTGAGGAGATTCTGGTCCACCATTCGGCGTCTCAGGAGGGGGAAGCAGTGCAGTGTCAACACTGTATATGGTGGGGATGGTGCGTTGCTGACCTCGACTCGGGACGTTGTGGATTGGTGGGGGGAGTACTTCGAAGACCTCCTCAATCCCACCTGGGGACTCGGAGGTGGGCTCCCCCATCTCTGGGGCTGAGGTCACCGAGGTGGTCAAAAAACTCCTTGGTAGCAGGGCCCCAGGGGTGGATGAGATACGCCCGGAGTTCCTCAAGGCTCTGGATGTTGTAGAACTGTCTTGGTTGACACGTCTCTGCAACATCACATGGACATCGGGGACAGTGCCTCTGGATTGGCAGACCGGGGTAGTGGTTTGAAAAGTGGGACCTGAGGGTATGTTCCAACTACACAGGGATCACACTCCTCAGCCTCCCTGGAAAAGTCTATTCGGGGTTCCTGGAGAGGAGGGTCCATCGGAGAGTCACACCTCGAATTCAGGAGGTTTTCATCCTGGTTGCGGAACAGTGGACCAGCTCTACACCCTTAGCAGGGTCCTGGAGGGTGCATGGGAGTTTGCCCAACCAGTCTACATGTGCTTTGTGGAATTGGAAAAGGCATTTGACCATGTCCCTTGGGGAATCCTGTTGGGGGTGCTCCGAGAGTATGGGGTATCGGACCCCTGAAAAGAGCTGTTTGGTCCCTACACAACCAGTGTCAGAGCTTGGTCCGAATTGCCGGCAGTAAGTCGAGCCCGTTTCCAGTGAGAGTTGGACTCCGCCAGGGCTGCACTTTGTCACCGATTCTGTTCATAACTTTTATGGACAGAATTTCGAGGCGCAGCCAGGGTGTTGAGCATGACTTCTGTGTAGGTGTAAGTGATATCGAACTGGAAGGGAATGTGTGAAAAACTGGCTCCTATGAAGAAGGAATCTTCTGTTGATAGTCCTCTCTGACACATCCACATCTGCCCTCCTGAAGATTGCTGCTGATCTGTTGGACAGGCATTTGGGGCCTTTTCTTTACCATAACAAGGATTCTTCTGTCATCAGCTGTGGAGGTCTTCCTTGGCCTACCAGTCCCTTTGTGATTACTGAGCTGACCAGTGCATTCTTTCTTTTTCATGATATTCCAGACAGTTGATTTAGGTAATCCTAAGGTTTTGCTAATGTCTTGAATGGTTTTATTTTTGTTTATCAGCCTCATAATGGCTTTTTAACTAAGCCACAGGGGGTGCACAAACCAGTGTGTTTCTTTAGGCCTGTCCCAAGCCCGGATAACTGGGGAAGGTTACGTCAGGAAGGGCATTCTGTGTTTTGCCAGATCAATATGTGGACGGCAAGACAGATTTCCATACTGGATCGGTCGAGTCCCGGGTTAACAATGACCTCCACCAGTATGGTTAGCCAACAGGGTGCTGGCAGAAATTGGGCTACTTTTGGGAGAAAGTTAGCCGATGTAAAGGAGAGAAGGAAGGCTGATATATTTTGCATGCAAGAGACTAAATGGTAGGGGAGTAAGGCCAGGTTGATCAGAGGTGGATTCAAATTGTTCTATCATGGTGTGAATGGGAGGAGAAATGGGATAGAGGTTAATCTGATGGAATACACAAGAAAACAGAAGAGTGTTTTGGAAATGAATAGAGTGTCAGACAGAGTAATGATTATGAAGCTGCTAATTGGAGGTGTGATGATGAACATTGTTAGTACATATGTCCCGCAAGTTGGGTGTGTGATGGATAAGAAGATTTGTGGAATGAGTTGGATGAAGTGGTGTAGAGTGTACCCAAGGGACAGAAAGTGATGACTGGAGTGGATTTCAATGGACATGTTTGTGAAGGGAACAGAGGAGACGAGGAGGTGATGGATAGGTATGGTGTCAGGGAGAGAAATGAAGAAGGTCAGATGATAGTGGATTTTGTGAAAAGGATGAACATGGCTGTGGTGAATATGTATTTTAAGAAGAGGGAGGAACATAGGGTCACATACAAGAAGGAAAGAAGATGCACACGGGTAGATTACATCCTATGTGGGAGGGTCAATCTCAAGGAGATTGAAGACTGCAAAGTGGTTGCAGGGGAAAGTGTAGTTAGACAGCATAGGATGATAGTTTGTAGGATCACATTGGAGACCAAGAAGAAGAAGAAGAGAGTGATGGCAGAGCCAAGGATCAAATGGTGGAATTTGAAAAAGGAAGACTGCAAGGTTGAGTTTATGGAGGAGGTGAGACAGGCACTGGGTGGGAGTGAAGAATTACCAGACAGCTGGGGAGCTACAGAAGAAGTAATAAGAGTGACAGCAAGTGTGACATCAGGACTGAGGAAGGAGGAAAAGGAAACCTGGTGATTGAATGGGGAAAATACAGGAGAGTATACAGATGAAGAGGATGGCGTAGAAGTAGTGGGATAGTAAGAGAGATGTAGAAAGTAGACAAGAGTACATAGAGATTAGGTGCTAGGTAAAGGGGGAGGTGGCGAAGGCTAACGAAAAGGTGTATGATGAGTTGTATGACAGGTTGGACACTAAGGAGGGAGAAAAGGACCTGTACCATTTGGCTTGATGTTGGGAAAGATGTGCAGCAGGTTAGGGTGATAAAGGATAAAAATAGAAAGGTACTCACAAGTGAGGAGAGTGTTTTGAGCAGACGGAAAGAGTACTTTGAGAGAGAATGTTGGATGATGTGGAGATTGTGAATCAGGAAATGCAATGAATTAGCAAGGAGGAAGTAAGAACAGCCATGAAGAGGATGAAAAATGGAAAGGCCATTGATCCAGATTACATATCTGTGGAAACATGGAGGTGTTTAGGAGAGATGGCAGTGGCGTTTTTAACCAGATTTTTAATGGAATTTTGGAAATTTTGAGGAGAGGAGAAGAAGTGTACTGGTACTGATTTTTAAGAATAAGGGGGATGTGCAGAGCTGTAGTAGCTACAGGGGAATAAAATTGATGAGCCACAGTATGAAGTTACACGAAATAGTAGTGAAAGCATGGTTAAGAAGGGAGGTGATGATTAGCAAGCAGCAGTATGGTTTCATGCCAGGAAAGAGCACCATAAATGTGATTTTTGCACTAAGGGTGTTAATGGAGAAGTACAGAGAAGGCCAGAAGGAGTTGCATTGTGTCTTTGTTGACCTGGAGAAAGCATATGACAAGGTTTCTTGACAGGGGTTGTGTTATTGTATGAGAAAGTTGGGAGTGGCAGAGAAGTACATAAGAATTGTACAGGATATGTACGAGGGATGTGTGAAAGTGATGAGGTCTGCGGTAGGAGTGACAGATGCATTCAACGTGGAGGTGGGATTACATCAGGGATCAGCTGTTTGCTCTTTCTTATTTGCAATGGTGATGGACAGGTTGCCAGACGAGATTAGACAGGAGTCCCCGTGGACTATGATGTTTGCTGATGACATTGTGATCTGTAGCAAAAGTTGGGAGCAGGTTGAGGAGACCCTGGAGAGGTGGAGATATGCTCTAGAGATGAAAAGAATGAAGGTCTGTAGGAACAAGACAGAATACATGTGTGTATGAGTATAAATACTTGGGATCAACAGTACAGAGTAATGGGAATTGTGGAAGAGAGGTGAAAAAGAGAGTGCAGGCCGGGTGGAGTGGGTGGAGAAGAGTGTCAGGAGTAATTAGTAACCGACGGATATCAGCAAGAGTGAAAGGGAAGGTCTACAGGATGGTAGTGAGACCAGCTATGAGTTGGAGACGGTGGCACTGACCAGAAAGTATGAGTCAGAGCTGGAGGTGGCATAGAGAAAGATGCTAAGATTTACATTAGATGTGACGAGGATGGACAGGATTAGAAATGAGAACATTAGAGGGTCAGATCAAATTGGATGGTTTGGAGACCATGTCAGAGAGCTGAGATTGTGTTGGTTTAGCCATGTGCAGAGGAGAGATGCTGAGTATATTGGGAAAAGGAGGCTAAGGATAGAGCTGCCAGGTGGAAGGAAAATTGGAATGCCTAAGGGAATGTTTATGGATGTGATGAGAGAGGACATGCAGGTGATGGATGTTACTTAGCAAGATGGAGAGGACAGGAAGATATGCAACAAAATGATCTGCTGTGGCAACCCCTAACAGACCAGCTGAAAGAACAAGAATGACTTCTTTGACTTTTATTAGCACAGCTGTTGTCCTCATGTTGAACAATGGCAACTAAAGAATCCAAAGGGTATGAGCAGGCTAAGGTATGAAGCAATGATACACACCTGAGGAATCACAAACACCTGTGATGCCAATTGTTCCAAAAGTTATGGTGCCTTGAAATAGGGAGAAAGTTTAGAAAAAATGTGTGACCAAAATGTATGCAAATTCCCATAAATGAAGGTCTGCAGTGTGCACTTCAATACATAATAATAATAATAATAATACATTTAATTTAAACAGCACCTTTCTCATGCTCACATTAATCATTTTGAATTGTTTGATTTGTCATTTAAACTGTGGAGCAGAGGATGAAATCAACGAGAAATGTGTCTTTTTCCAATACTTCATGGAGGGCACTGTAGTTATAAAGTAGCCCAGATACACTTGTGGTGGCTCAACAGTTTTATGAACAGAAGAGACCAACTCAAGTGATGTCTGAATTGCATTCATATCCTGTTACTAACGTGGGAGAGTCAGAGAAAAACTTTGGTTTGTGTTTACGATAGGAGGGTTTAGCTCCTTGGAAATATGTTCTTTTATATTGCGGCATTTTAATGAACCTGTATATAAATAATTATAAATAATAACGGCGATATCCCTCTCTTAAGCGATAGGCAGAGACAAACTCACAGAAAAGAAAGGATACACTTAGCTTTGTTTAATATTGGCTTACGCTGCATAGCAGACGGGAGAAACAGGCAATTTTCAGTCCAAGAGTGGGGTTTGCCCAGCGTATAGAAATTGCATTCATCATCACAGCGTTGGAGGATTTTTGGACCAATCCGTCTTCCATCCAAATGGTTTCTCAACGTTGGCAATGCTCCAGGCTTCTTTTTATACTGCTTTCTACACGTGCAGGCGCCAAGTACAATTCCAAACAAGGACAGACAATGTTGTGCTGACATCAAACAGTAGGTTCAAATAACACTCAGTTTTCTCCAGTGTTGACAACACAGTCCTCCAGCTGTCCCTGTCTGTCTTATGCTTTGCTTGGCCCAACAATTCTGAATGCTGACACTCTACGCTAAATCTGGCTCAGCTCTGCATGTCACACAGAAAAAGAATGAAAAATACATTTAAAAAGAGTCTGAACAGAGACAGTGACATAAATCTTATTATTATAACAAACTTATTATAACAAACCATCCTTTGTCACTGGATCTGTGACAAAACAATCCCTGAGGATCTTATCCACAAAGCAAAAGGTACTCGATCCCCCTACACAATGTAAACAGCTCCTCAAGAATGCTTGTAAAGACCTGGGGTGTAGTGCTGATGTAGCTCCTGCTTCACTCATCTAATACGCAAATGTAGGTAAATATTTGTAATGGTAAAAATGATAATAATAATAATTAACAGTACAATTGGATGAACAAGTACATTTAAAATAGTGTTACTAGATGGTGACCACTTAGTGAAAAAATCACACCAGTGATGTGTAGATATCTCTTCAATTTCTTCTGCAGAGGTAATTACTTTCTTTTCATCAGTTTTTAATCTTACTAGTAGGTCCCTTGCTTTTTGTAACGTTACATTAAAAAGATGTTCATATTGTTTAGCATGCTCTAAAATCGCTTTATATTTAGGTAATTCTATCTCAAAGGCAAATTGTAAATGCAGGAATGGGTTAGCTTCTGGTTCCCAATGTATATCCTCCCATGTGGTTAACATGTAAGTTCTTCCATAATAGTCATCTTGTATAGTACTAACATTGGTACGACAGGATTCCCCTGGGCCCTTGTAATGGGTACCATCACTCCAAGTTACGTTATTTATTGTCACTGCACATGCAGAAGTGGTATCAGTTTGAAACACTTCAGTGGAATTTACTGCTATTTGGCACCAATAACAGTCTCCAGCTAAAGGATGCAAACAGGGTGTGGCAATGTACCCACCCTTTGACATACGAACCCTTCTTGCCAGTTATAACAAAAGGCAGGTTCAACAGTATTATTATTTAGATCTATCCATTGTCTATCTACTATGGGTGCCCACCATGTTCTTCCTAGTAAAACAGGTAAACATTGTCCTCTTCAGCAGTGGTTGCTACCTGAAATACAGCTTGGCATATTGATTCCTCACACATGAAGGACTTTGGCTGCAACCACCAGTCTGATGGTAATTTTAATTCTTTTCTCCAATGTTGGGGGTTTTTGAATCCCCAATCTGTCTTAAAATTTAAATACTGCTGTATAGCAATAATCTGTTTTAAATAGCAAGCTGATTCTTCATCTATGGCCCATTGGCTTTGTAAACCAGTCCATAAGGACTCATTTAACCACCCATGGTGAGTCTTCCATAAAAGCAACTCCTGTAAATGCCTGTCTGACAACTCTGGCCCCCAATGAGCCAAAGTTTGCAAACTATTGGCTTGTTTCACACCAATAGATGATATTTTGTTCTATATTGCTGCTATATCAGCAGTATTAAGAGACCCTAAACCTCTTACTCCTAAACCAGTTCCTATAGCTCCCCAAATGTCTCGCTTTGGCCTTCGTTTTATTTCTACCTTATGAGGAGGCCATAAGGATTGTATGTTTCTACAATTATATGTTGCACCTGTACTGCGTGGTACTATATGTTCTCCTCTTGGAAACTCGTGACGTTTTATATCAAACCCACTAACATTAATGTTGAGTGCTACAGTAATTATTTTATGTGCTATCCTAGCTTTTTTACAACCTTTCATTTGTCTAAGTAATGTTGTATCAGATGGATATCCATTCCCTCTCTTAGTTTTATGAATTTCCCATAACATTACTGGTACCTTTACATTTGTTGTTGCTTCTTGTTTAAATACATATATATTACACCATTCTCGGGTGTTGATATTGCAGTCAACGGTTGCCCCCTTCAATTGTCCAACATGATAGTCCATTAGAATCAGGTTTACAGTTCATCATAGCCAACCAGACAGATACGTTATTATGCACAGTCACAGTTATTTCAGTGTCCTCATAAGTCATCACAGGGAAAGGTAACAGTTCAGGATATTCCAGTTTCATGGAAAATGGAGCCGTAGGTGTCTTGTCTCATAACTGCCTGGTACAGTTCTTGGTAAGTGTGAAGTTCAAGGTCACATACTTTTCCATTCCTGGCATATCAGCAGCCCAAAAGACTTTATTGTAGGGGGTGCATCAGCTCCATCCGGTCCATAAACCGTTCTGTTCTGATTATTCCACACGTGAGGATAATCTGTGTAAGGGAAAGCAGAGGGGCGACTGAGAGCCCGTTAAAAGAACCATTCTAGTGTCTCCTGGTCCTGCAGCTATTATTTCTCCTGCCCTCGGCTTTTGCCCTGGAGTTAAAACCCATACCTTCCCTCCAATTTCTCCTTTAAACTGTTCAATACTGACTAAAACAGGTGTGACTTTTCTTATGTGCAATTTACATATGGCCTGTCCTTCAGCTATGTGTATGTCTTTACTGCCTTGATTTTCAATACTAAATACCATTCATTTAAACAGATATCTAATGTCTCTGTTAAGCATGCATCTGTTACAAGCATTTCAACATTTATTCTAACCTCCCATTCCTTTGGCCACTGACCTGTTATTCCCAAGCTGAGTCTTTCTGAGGAGTTTAACTTGATTGTAAGTGATTTAGGTGCCCTAACCAATAACCCTGTGGGAGTTAATTCATTGTTTGCCAGTGGACTAATTGTTGTCAGGCGGAGGGCACACACAGGTGGCTCTCCTCCGACATTTTGATGTCTCATAAAAGTGTGGACCCAGCCAACGGACGATTATTGAGATTAAATAAGGCTTGCTTTAAAACTTTAGTCCAGCCTTTAAGATGATTGTGCCCAGTTAGTTTTTTAACTTGTTCTTTCAACAGGCCATTCATTCTCTCAATAAGTCCTGCAGCCTGTGGGTGATAAGGGATATGCAGAGTCCACTGAATGCCAGCTCCTTGAGCCCACTCTTGTACGTCTCTCCCAGCAAAGTGGCTTCCTTGATCACTTTGGATTTCTTCGGGCACTCCATGGCTCAGTCCATTAAGTGTAGCTTTCTGGTCAGCTCTTGTTGATGGATAAGCTTGTAACAGTCCAGAATAAGTATCTACTGCAGTTAAAGCATATAATAGTTTATTTTCTCGTGGCAGTGGCCCAATGTAATCCACCTGCCAAATTTGTCCTGGTCCCATTCCTCTCTTCAGTTTACCAGTTGCCTTCTTCTGTAGGGGCCATTGTTTTACTTCTGTACATGTGGAGCAATTGTTCACTATTTGTTTAACAATATCAATAGTGACTGGTATACATCGCTGATGACACCATTGATATGTTTTTCTCCTCTCATGTGTCCTGAAGTTTCATGAGCCCACCTTGCTAATGATATTAAGGAAGGCTCGATTACATTTACTTCAGCATATTTGCACAGGTCATCATTCTCTGTATAGGCTTTTTCCAGGTTGATTTCTCGAACAGCAGCTATTAGATCAGCTTGTTGGTTATAAATCCTCTCCGGGGATATCAGTGGGGCATGGACATCTACATGACCAATGAGAGTCTCCCTCTTGTGCCCATTGTCCAAAGCTGCTCCCACAGTTCTGTGCCACCCCAGAGTTCTCTCCCATGAATAGTCCAAGCAGCCCTTCTCCACATTGTGATCCACACTGTTAGTCCTTGAAAACTGCCCAGCTATCAGTATAAACAACAATAGGGAAGCTTTGATTTTCTGTTAATGCCATAGCGACAGCAATAAGTTCAGCCCATTGGCTTGATTTACCTTCCCCCTGTTGCTTCAGGATGGTCTCAGTGTGAGGTTGATAAGCCACTGCTCTCCAAAGCCTTTTTCCTCCTTCCACAGTTGCTGACCCATCTGTGAACCAGCTGTTCTCCTGTTGCACTGGTGTCAAATGATCGTATGCTGGTGCTTCTTTAAAGGGCGACTCCACTACAGGCAGAACAGGTGGTATGTCCTCTGGATCCTCATAAATCACAGCTCCGGCCATAGCCCCTTGTAAGGCACTCGTGTCTTTGCCTTCAAAGTGTGCTCTTGCTTGCAAATACCATTTCCACTTGCATAAAGTTTGATTTTGGGCAGCGCCTGCTCTCGCTCCCAGGCCATTATCTCTAACCCACCCAGCAATGGGCAAGTTAGTGCGTAGCTTTACCGGAGCAGGACCTGTCTGTCTCTCAGTGTGCAAAAGAGCCCAGTATGCTGTAAGAAGCTGCTTTTCAAGTGGTGTATATTTAGTCTGTGAGCCTGTCAGCTGTCGGCTCCAAAAGCAGATAGGGACACGTTTACTGCCATGCTTTTGCCACAAGCTCCATGTAGTAATATTGTTCTGTTCTGTGACTTCAAGTTCAAAAGGCAAATTAGCTTTTAAAGGTCCCAGTCCTTGGTGTTGGACTAAAGCTTCTTTAGCTGCCTCAAAAGCAGCTTGTTGTTTTTCTGTCCATTCAAACTGTGCCTTTTTCTTGACAACATCATGTATAGGTCTTAAAATTAGTCCCAAATGTGGCACAAAAGCTCTCCAAAAGCCCATTAAGCCCACAAAGGATTGAGCTTCTTTTTTGTTAGTTGGTGCCTTTAATTTATACAAAGAGTCAATTACTTTTTGGGGCACTCGTTCTTCTGGTCCAAACCACATCATGCCCAGAAATTTAACTTCTCTGGCGGGTCCTTGGATTTTGTCTTTATTTATAGCCCATCCTCTGCTCTCCATGTGGGATATTAAAACTGGCAATGCATTTGTTACTGATGCTTCATCCCCAGTTAACATTATATCATCCACATAATGGAAACATTGTACCTTTTCCAAATCTTTGCAGGTAGCCAGATCTCTTGCTACAAGTCCATGGCATAGTGTAGGGATGTGTAGGTATCCCTGTGGCAGTACTTGAAAGGTGTACTGTCTGTCCTTCCATGTAAATGCAAACTGATCTTGACTTTGGGTTGCAATTGGAATAGAGAAAAAAAAAATTAGCCAGGTCAATAACAGCATGCCACTCTCCTGCATTAGCCATGATGTCTTCTATGATGGTCACAATATCAGGAACTGCAGCAGTCAATTGCGGTGCTTTAGCATTTAGACCTCTGTAATCGATTGTCATTCTCCATGAACCATCCGGTTTTCTGACTGGCCACACAGGAGAATTGAAAGGGCTAACTGCAGGTCGAATAATTCCTACCCGCAATAACTCTTCCACTGTTTCTCCTATTTCTTGCAAACCTCCTGGCAAACGATACTGTTTTAAATTTACAGGTGTGTCAGGGACTGGAATTTCTAAAGGGGTCCATTTTGCCTTTCCTCTTACTATTGCTTTTCACTATTCTACACATGACATTACGAATCCCAAAAGAAAATGTTCCCCATTCTGTTTGGAATGACTTTCCTGTAAGAATATCTATCCCCAGAATATATTCAGGCAATTCTGAAATAAGCACCTTAGCTTTAAAAGAGGGTGACTTTCCTATTGCTAAGTGTACTGTGATTAGTTTCGCCTGTATATCTGAGCCCCCATATCCGTTTACATTTACAATTGGTCCTGAAAAGTTATATGGATTCCCGTGAATTAAAGTTACTTCTGCCCCAGTGTCCATACGTGCCATAACCTGATGTGGTTTTCTTCCTTTACCCCAGTAAATTGTTAGCGGACGTACGGGCGTCAGCCTCCTGTATGAATGAGCCGTACCTCCGTGCCTACAGGATACCTGCCATCTCCTCAATATGTTGGTCGAGGTGTGTGTCACTCTTTCGAAAGTGAAAATATCGTTTTGGTTTTTGTTCGGAGTGTTTCTTTTCCTCCTCACTAGGCAGTGTGGTTGGAGTGATTCTGCCCTCTTCTTTTTTAGACTTTCTCAGAGCTTGCCATCTCCGATAAAATTCCCCAGTTGGCTTGCCATCTACATCCTTTTTATTTATTCCTGCTTGTAGTAGATCATGAACTATCCTTGCACGGCTTACTTTTATTTTATTATGTCCTTCTATGGTTCTGACGGGTCTCTGCCCAGCCGATACCTTCGCACCCAATTCATCTAACTGACCCAATAATGCAGCCACATCCCATACTGTCTGCTGATTAACTCCGGCAAGCATAGATAATAGAGCCCCTTTTAAATGATGCAGTGCATTTTTAATTAGATGGTTTCGCATTCCGGCAGTGAATGCTTCATTATCAGGGCCAGCAAACACGACTCCTGTTGTGGCTTTATAAATAGCTGATTGCACACCCATTTTTCACAGCTGCTGAATTGCTTCAGAAGTTGTACGCCAAGATCTATCAATGTCTTCCGAGTTTCTAGCATCTGGATATGCATGTTTCACAACATTTACTACCCATTCCACTATCGATACAATCGCTTGATTCTGACCCCCTTGTAACTCATTTCTTAATTTAGGATTCGTATTGATAGAGCCTAATGTTTAATCTCTGTATCTGTCAACTGACAGCTATCACCCCCCTTCATCCCACATACGTAATATCCACTGCATTTACCAATTTCCATAAACTCTGCTTGTGTAAAATCTCATACGGTTCGCTTTACCCTTTACTGTCCACCTGGGTGCCCTTTGGCTTTATTTTGAATGACCGGTCTTACATCTATAATTTTAAAATTATCATTACTACAATTTATCTCATCTACTTCTATATTGTCCTCCCCCCAGATATTGTTGTCACTATCTGAGTTATATACAATGCCATCCCATGTTTCTGGGTTCCAATCACCTTGCATTATGGCTCATATTTTAAAAGAGGAAATGGGTTGTGTATCCCTTGTTTACGCCGCTTAGCATACACTAAACGTACAACTAGAGTGGTACATTTAGTCTCCCACTCATTCGCCCGAGACGTAGCATTTTCCATTCTTGAGTAATAACTTGCTTTTCTTGTAAATTTTCTATTTCTTGTTTAAGTTCCCCACACTCTATAACCATACTTCGCAGTTTATGATCTAACTCGCGTACTGCAGTTAATAGAAGCCATCCTATTTCACCGGCGGCTTGTTGTTCCTTTTTCTCCTTGCATCCTGGCTTAAGTGCCAAAACTGCCTGTTGGATATTTGAAGGATTAATTTCTCCTTCTAGCTCAGGCCATGCTATTGGGGCAGTATAAGTATTAAATAAGTCAGCCACGGGTGTCCAAGACTATGCGCGCGACCAACCTATCCTAGAGGAGGAAGCCTGACTGAGGACTCGCATGCCGACATTATCCGAAGCATATGTTTTAAATATATTGTACATCATAAATATATGGTTTATTAATATAGACACAACCCTGCTCGCAGCGCCAGAATGTTTCCAATAGGAGGGTTTAGCGCCTTGGAAATATGTTATTTTATATTGCGGCGTTTTAATGAACCTGTATTTAAATAATTATAAATAATAATGCCAATATCCTTTTCTTAAGTGATAGGCAGCAACAAACTCACAGAAAAGAAAGGATACACTTAGCTTTGTTTAATATCGACTGAATATTGAGAAACAGGCAATCTTGAGTCCGAGAGTGCGGGGTGCCTGGCGTGTAGAAATTGCATTCATTGTCACAGCGTCGGAGGATTTTTGGACCAATTCGTCTTCCGTCCAAGTGGTTTCTCAATGTTGGCAATGCTCCAGGCTTCTTTTTATACTGCTTTCTACACGTGCAGGCGCCCAGTACAATTCCAAACAAGGACAGAAAATGTTGTACTGACATCAAACAGTAGGTTCAAATAACACTCAGCTATCTCCAGTGCTGACAACACAGTCCTTAAGATGTCCCTGTCTGTCTTATGCTTTGCTTGGCCCAGCAATTCTGAATGCTGACACTCTATGCTAAATCTGGCTCAGCTCTGCATGTTAAACAGAAAAAGAATGAAAAGTACATTTTAAAAAGTGTCTGAACAGAGACAGTGACATAAATCTTAATATTATAACAAACTTATTATAACAGTTTGAAATTCTTAAACATTACTCTTAAAAGAAGTACTGAATAGAAAAGATGAAATCTCTATTGAAGTCTCACTGTAAAATTGTCAACTTCTTCAGACCAGGATAGAAAACAGGTCTGGAGCTTTGCTTTGTTTTGCTTTGACTAATATGTTCTGGGGATCTGAGCAACTATCAAAAATGTAAAATTGATAATAGAAAAATTATACAAGCTGAAGCGACATCTCCTTAGGTAAATGTTAAATACAGTAAACCATAATTAAAATCACAAAGAATGTTTCTCTGTTTTCATTTAGATGAGAGGCAGCACGGTGGCACAGTGGTAGTAGCGCTGCTGCCTCGCAGTTAGGAGACCTGGGTTCGCTTCCCGGGTCCTCCCTGCGTGGAGTTTGCATGTTCTCCCGTGTCTGCGTGGGTTTCCTCCGGGCGCTCCGGTTTCCTCCCACAATCCAAAGACATGCAGGTTAGGTGGATTGGCGATTCTAAATTGACCCTAGTGTGTGCTTGGTGTGTGGGTGTGTTTGTGTGTGTCCTGCAGTGGGTTGGCACCCTGCCCAGGATTGGTTCCTGCCTTGCGCCCTGTGTTGGCTGGGGTTGGCTCCAGCAGACCCCCATGACCCTGTGTTTGGATTCAGCGGGTTGGAAAATGGATGGATGGATGAATTTAGATGAGTTCACAGTAATGACTAAGCTTTTCAATGGGAGATTTAGAAATTTCAGATCTTTGCACAATGCACTCTAGTTGAGATATCAGAACAAAAATTGAACTGTCTTGACAAATTTCACCCAAACTGGCCCACTGGGAGATAAGTTGTTTCAGACAGACAGACAGACATGGCTATCAGAGCAGGTACTTTCTGTATTATATCTGAACTTACCAAAAAACAATGCTAACAAACATGGAGATCACATTATTTCATTACATTTTGACATTATTTAAAATCTGTTGAACCTATCAGACAATATGGTCAAGTACTGCAGACACTGGACTTTAAACCTTGAGGCTATTAGTTCATTTTTAGCCATCAGTTCAGTTTGCAAGTTAATTAACCTGTCTGTGTTCATAATATAAAAAATATACATAAAGTTTACAAATCACCTTGGGATGCTGATTAGAACTGGGCTTTTCATGCAGTTCTTCCCATTCACATGATGGGAGGCGTCCTTCAAATAAAAGAGAGAACCTGGGATTCCTTCCTTTCTCCAGCATTGTGCTTGCAGTATATACAACAACAACAACAACATTTATTTATATAGCACATTTTCATACAAAGTGCTTTACATAATAAAGAATAGAAAAATAAAAGACACAATAAGAAAACAAAATAAATCAACATTAATTAACATTGAATAAGAGTAAGGTCCAATGGCCAAGGAGGGCAGAAAAAACAAAAAAAAAATTCCAGACGGCTGGAGAAAAAAAATAAAATCTGTAGGGATTCCAGACCATGAGACCGCCCAGTCCCCTCTGGGCATTCTACCTAACATAAATGAAACAGTCCTCTTTGGATTTAGGGTTCTCACAGAAGGGCTTGATGATGACGGTTATGTAGACTTCTGGCTTTTAATCCATCCATCATTGTTGGAGCATCATGAAGCTTTGAGTAGGTGGAGGTGGCGCAGGCCACCACCACAAAGAAACCGGAAAAAGAAACAGAAAAAGAGAGTAGGGGTCAGTACGGATTTTAGAGCCACCATGAATAGTTATTATGAGGAAATTGAACATATAGAGTATCAGGATTAAGTTAAACTAAGTTAAATTGAAGTTATAAAAAGGCCATGTTAAAGTAATGTGTTTTCAGCAGTGTTTTAAAGTGCTCTACTGTATTAGCCTGGCAAATTCCTATTGGCAGGCTATTCCAGATTTTAGGTGCATAGCAGCAGAAGGCCGCCTCACCACTTCTTTTAAGTTTTGTTCTTGGAATTCTAAGGAGACACTCATTTGAGGATCTGAGGTTACGATTTGGAATATAAGGTGTCAGACATTCCGATATATAAGATGGGGCGAGATTATTTAAGGCTTTATAAACCATAAGCATAATTTTAAAGTCAATCCTGAAAGACACAGGCAACCAGTGTAGTGACATCAAAACTGGAGAGATGTGCTCGGATTTTCTTTTCCTAGTTAGGATTCTAGCAGCTGCATTCTGCACTCGTTGCAAACGATTTATTTCTTTCTTGGGTAGTCCTGAGAGGAGTGCGTTACAGTAATCTAGTCGACTGAAAACAAATGCATGAACTAATTTCTCAGCATCTTTCAGTGATATAAGAGGTCTAACTTTACTTATGTTTCTTAAGTGAAAAAATGCTGTCCTAGTGATCTGTTTAATATGCGATTTAAAATTCAGATTACAGTCAACAATTACCCCTAAACTTTTTACCTCCGTCTTGACTTTTAATCCTAATGTATCAAGTTTATTTCTAATAGCCTCATTGTATCCATTATTGCTAATCACTAAGATTTCAGTTTTCTCTTAATTTAACTTGAGAAAGTTACTATTCATCCATTCTGAGATACAAGTCAGACATTTTGTTAGTGAATTAATAGAATCAGGGTCATCAGGTGCTATTGATAAGTAGAGCTGTGTGTCATCAGCATAGCTGTGGTAGCTCATGTTGTGCCCTGAGATAATCTGACCTAACGGAAGCATGTAGATTGAGAAGAGCAGAGGACCCAGGATAGAGCCTTTATGAAAGCCCTGGTGGTTCTGGTTATTTTGTGATTCTGTCAACTCCACTGACTGATTTCTGAGTTTTTTCTTTCTTAACATGTTGGATGTTCTTCATAACTATACTTGATTTTTATATCTTTTTTACTTTCTGTCATTTTTCATTGATTACTGTACTTTATTTATTTACTTTTATAACTAGCACTGCTTACTCAAAAATCCTGCATCCTGGGTTGAATCCCAGATGGACTCATTGATTGTGTAAAGGTTTAATGTGCTACTCACCTTAGTTCTGCAGGCTCGTCATTGTATGTGCTGACTGTCAACCCAAGTCTAAAAGTGGGCAGAGGAATCCCACCATTTAATTAGATGATGAGTTTGAATGATTTGTAAAAACCATACCTATGTTTGGATTAAACTTGGCTAGTAAGTTAAAATTGCAGACAAAATACATAATTAGAAAAACTTCCAAGAAATATTCATATTCAGTTCATTCATTTTTTAACATTTTTATTGTATCACAGTGTCACTTGGGTCAGATCACAATGGCTGTGTAGTCAGTTTATGCAAGGACTCTTGTTTAGGACCAATTTAAGGTATTCAGCAGTGATGAGTGAACCCTGCATTAGGTGAAATCACAACAATGTTCTTGTCCTTCGCCAAACTCCACAAAAGTGGCGACGTGGAGCTGGCTCATTCCATTGTTTAAAGATGAGGCTCCATGCACAGCTGGAATGTCTTTTTTGTTTCCCATGTATCTGTGCGGATACTCCACACTTAATTCACTCAAGAAGATACAAACACTTTTTACATAATGATTCATTTGTTGTTGTTGTTGTTATTAATATTATTAATATTTATTCACAGGGTGACATGTTTTTCCTTTCTCTGGAAGGGTGAGGATCTCCTTTAAGGCTTGTTTTAGATCATAATTGAGGCACTTGGCTAATCATGCATTCAAACATACTGTACATGCACAAGGATCAGTGTTATATATCCACTGCACGGCACTTCTCTTTGCGTTTTACTTTTAGAAGTCACTATGGAGCCAGGCAGCACTTTAAATGGATTTTTATTATTGTCTACAAGAGTTTAGAAGAGGTTTATTCTGTTTTTTTCAGTTTCCCAGTAGCAAAGGCACATTGTGAGTGAGTGCTGTGTGTGCATCTCAGCAGCAGATGACAATGTGGTGTGGCAGGTCAAATAGCTGTGGTGGTTAAAGTGATGGAGAAGGTGTGCTGCAGCTCAGCAGTAGAACATCACATCATTAACTGGTCTTGAATCTGCTCATAGTGGCACTTGGAGAAAAAAACACACATACAAAAGGAGAGTGCTTAAGTAGTTATAACGTAGATAAAGACAAAAACACGTTCAGCAGGCAGCTTACAGCCAAGGTTATTATAGTTTTGCCTTTTTATATTAGTTTTTATTTCTATATTATTTCTGACCTTATTTGGAAATTGAATTCAGTTTTAGTTTTCCTTCATCGTATACTTTTAGTTTTAATTTTTTTTTTTTATTTCACAAAGGCATTTCTATTTTATCTTTATATCTATTAGTTTCAATGTAGTTTTGTGTCACAATGAGACAAAACTTTACACTTAACGAGTTTGGATATAATGTGAGTTTAATGTTAAAGCTTACTACACTGCACTACATGGTTTACTATCTGGTTTTGTTTTTGTCTGATAAAAACAAGCATGATCAAAACTAATTACTGAATATGAACAATTTTATACAATTTTATGATTTAAAAAATATTTTCTATATTTTTTTGTGCTGAACAAATGTGAACTGACTGTTGACCAGTTATCCAGTGGCAGTACTAATAATATTCTCATTATAATCAGCTAATGTACCCCTCAAGTGAAAATACAGCATTTTTTTAAATGAAATCAGGGTGCAAGGGTAGAGTGCTGATCGGGTTGTGACATCACGCATGCCTGAAACAGATCAGCAGTAATTTTATAGTACGCATGCATCAAAGTTCTGTACATGGCCGTGTTATAAGAGGTCCATGGCAAGCTGCAGTTTTAAATAAATAATCTCATCTCAGAGCATTCAGGCCCCAAATGGATATGGGTGTGTGGGAGGATGCACTTCTTTGGATTGATGGGGGTGCTTGGCTGATCGCTCACTCACGTGAAAATGCAATCAGATCAGTCAGGTGTATAAAAGAAGCCTACAAGGCAGAGAAAGGGATCTGAACAAAGATAACAAGAACCACAGGAAAAGAAAGATCAAAAACAACTGGAAAAAACATTTTGAGGGTTAAAGATAAGAATAGAAGAGAAAACAGAGGTTACACAAGGAAGGAAAAGAGGCAGGGCAATGATGAACCTGTGTTATCTGGAAAGGAGGAAGGTAGTCAGGAGTAAACAGCATGGCAGTGAGTGTCAGGCCTGCGCTTGATTGTGGTATTGGAGAGGGGACCTCCTTAGACCAATGCAGAGGAACAGGAGCGACCAACACAGCCTGTGTATGGGAGACATGCATGAAGTCCGGAGGAGTGTCCTATGAATGCCAATGGACTGCCGGTAGGACCCCAAACCAATGTTTAAGGGAAGACTGCAAGCCCCTGATGAGATAAGCTTAGGAAACGCCAGATTTTACAAATAGTCGTTTGGATTTTTGTTTGTTTTTAGAAGAGGCTCCTGCTGTGATTTTAACCTTGGCTTCACTGGAATTATTTATTGTTTTTAACCTCCACTGGACACTTATTTATTTATCGAAGATAATTTTTCCACAGTACTTTTTGCACTTTTGCTTGGATTTTAATAAAAGCACTGAACACTTTTGCACCATCCCTTGCTGAATGTGTGTGTCCTCATTCACTCGTCTCATCTCAGTACATGAACATCAATGGTTGTGGGTTTGAGAGCATCTTGGAAGCACCAGGAAGTGTGAAGGCAACCTGAACCATGTACAGCTCGGTGATGTCATACTGGCCTTGCAAAGCATCATGGGCCACTTGGAAAAAAGGTTTATGTAAGCTGACCATGAGGTGAATTTTCTGGAAAATATCAGCGACCACGGTCACTGGCAAACACTGCACATTCACTTTTTAAAATCCATCTATCCATTACCCAACCCACTATATCCTAACTACAGGGTCATGAGAGGTAGAAAATACAAATTGAAAATATGGGCCTGGATTACAGCAAAGGACAGGACTCTGTTTCTCTGAGACAGCAGTGCTAAGGATGGCAAAATTGTGTGGCCAGTATAAAAAAAAAAAAATCTGGAAAAAAAAAGTGTCAAATTAGGGAAATTAAATTGTTGTTTGAAATGTGTTTTACAAAAATAATCAGGCAACAATGTAGTAGTTTATCCAATTTAACCTCTCATTAGTATACTCTTGGTAATGAATTTCAAGTGATTTCTCTTTTGTCAGAATCAGCCAACTGCTGCTGTGAACATCTGGAGAAGCTTGACCTGTCACATAACAATATCACTGAAGACATCATGAAAATACTGGCAATAACTCTCCACCTCTACAGATGTGTCAGGTGAGTAACAAATCTTCAAGAGTTTAATTCTGCTGTCATTAAACACCATTGTGTGTCACTTAATCCACTCCTAAAATCTTCTCGCAAAATTGATGTCACTAAACACATTTCAAATATTCTTCTTCTACCCACCCATTAAATGAACCTGATTAATCCTAGTTAAAGATATCAAAAATGTGGAACCTGCCCTGAGATCATGAGGCACAAGGCAAAAAACAACCTAGTCTGTAAAATGAGAAAATTAAATTGTTAAATCTTTGACTGATGTATTATTGAGGTGCTCCTTTGTATCAGGAGATTGAGACAGGAGACTGTTCAAGAAAGTCCATTAGCCCCATGCCAGGTGAGACATTACTTTAACTTAGCATCTCATCTACTGACAGGCTCACTCCATACCTGAATGAAGCTGGTGATCCTTGGCTAATGTGCAGAGTGTGTACTGCAACCAGACATCAGTCTTGTCTGTTGATTGTGCTGAGAGATGTGTTATGTGTGTTGCTTCTGTATGAAACTTCACCAATACATAGCACTTCTCCTTGCAGTTTTGTTTTTGGAAGTCACTATGGAGCCAGGCAGCACTTTTAATGGCTTTTTATTCTCCCCTACAAGAGTTTAGAAGAGGTTTTTGCTCTTTTTTCAGTTGCCTAGTAACAAAGGCACATTGTGAGTGAGTGCTGTGTGTGCATCTCAGTAGCAGATGACGTTGTGGTGTGGCAGGTCAAGTAGCCGCAGTGGTTAAAGTGATGGAGATGTCAGAAGGTGTAGTGTAGCTCAGCAGTAGAACATCACGTCATTAACTGGTCTTGAATCTGCTCATAGTGGCACTTGGAGAAAAAAACACACATAAAAAAGAAGAGTGCTTAAGTAGTTATAACGTAGATAAACATAAAAACACATTCAGCAGGCAGCTTACAGCCAAGGTGCTGTGTGTGCATCTCAGCAGCAGATGACATGGTGGTATGGCAGGTCAAGTAGCTGCGGTGGTTAAAGTGATGGAGATGTCAGAAGGTGGAGTGCAGCTCAGCATCTGGACATCACGTCATTAACTGGTCTTGAATCTGCTCATAGTGGCACTTAGAGAACAAAATGCACATAAAAAAAGAGACTGCTTAAGTAGATATAGCGTAGATAAACACATTCATCAGGCAGCTTACAGCCAAGGTTATTATAGTTTTGCCTTTTATATTAGTTTTTATTTCTATATTTTTTCTGACCTTATTCAGAAATTCATAGTTTTAGTTCTCCTTCATCATGTATTTTTAGTTTTAATTTAGTTTTTATTTCACAAAGACATTTCTATTTATAGATCTATTAGTTTCAGTTTTAGTAAATATGGTATGGTTAAAGAGCTACTATGGACTTTAGTTTTGTGTCACAATCAGACAGAACTTTACATTTAACGAGTTTGGATATAATATGAGTTTAATGTTAGTGGAAGCTTACTACACTAGATGGTTTACTATTTGGTTTTGTTTATGTCTGATAAAAACAAGCATGATCAAAACCATATACTGAATATGAACAATTTTATACAATTTTGTAATTTTAAAAATATTTATTTGTGCTGAACAAACTGACTGTTGACACTTGTGATGAAATTTAGGTGAATTTTAAGGCTTGAGGGTTTTTTTCTCTAAATGTTGTGGAAACCGTACCCCCAACACAGACAGACCGACACCAGGATGTATGAAACACGCTATTTATTTTTTATTTACTGCACCACAATGCCTGCTCTCACCAACTCTTTCCTTTCTTCTTCTTTCACCAACTCTTTCCTCTTCTTCTTTCTCCTCTTCTTTCACCAACTCTTTCCTTTCTTCTTCTTCTTTCTTTTCCTCTTTCTCTCTCTTTCTCTTGGACCTCCTCCTCCTCCTCACAAGCTTCGTCTCCTTCCTCCCAACTCTGGCTCGCTCTCTGGAAGGAGGCGGCTCCTTTTATCAGGACCCGGATGAGTCCCAGGTGCTCCCTTGACGTCACTTCCTGGTGTGGCGGAAGTGTCAGGAAAGCCCTGGAAGCACTCCGGTCGATCTTAGAACCGTTTCCGGGAGCACTTCCTGGTATGGCGGAAATGTTGCCATCCAGGACTCCCCAACTGACCGGGCGCCCCCTGGCGGTGGCCACATCCTCACACGGGCATCCCAGCTCCGTCTCTGTGGCCCCCAAATAGACCCGGGCGGCTGCCCTCTCATGGCTGAGGAGAAGTATTGTCCCCGTTGGGGACTGTCCAGGCGTCCCGGCCGGGCAGTGTCCCCGTACATCTCTGACACTGCCCCCTCACCAGCTGAAGCCCATCCGGCAAAGCGGCCCGTCCCCCGAGGGTCAACAGTTTCCCATTTCGGGGTCCCGGCGTACCATCTTCCATGGTCTGGACCTGAAAAAGAAGACACAGGTGCGGAGACGATGTCCCGACGCCGCCTAATGGTATTTCTGCTCGGGGCATACGGACAACGCCTCCACAAATGCCCAGCTCCATGGCACCTGTAACACCGGCGCACCCCTTGTATTTCAGGTGTTCTCCGGGCCTGAAAACAGGACGGGAACGCCCGTGCCTGTATCCGTTCAGCTTGGCTCGGGGCAGCTCTCCATTGCCTCCGAACTGCCTTCACTCAAGCCCTTTAGCTGCCTCCCATGCGCACGTGTGTGACAATGTCTACAGCACACATCATATCTTGCTCCAAGACAATGTGCTTATAATGAAAGTCTTCAATAATGCATTAAAAATCTCCTATACTTGGCTTTGTTATCGTCTGCCAGCCATATTGATCTCTGATTCTGTCACAGACACATACAATTTATAGATACCTGCAGGCCTGAAAATATGTCAATAATTAAAAAACAGATTCTACTGTGTTCTGACAGGTGTGATCATGAAAATCATGGGGGATTAGGAGGAACATGACTCTTAGGCTTGAATCAGTTTGCAGACCCCACCTGGTTCTACTGAGATAAACAAAGAAAAACAAGCATGTAGTGTGAAGGTAGTGACACTCGAATAGACCATGCATAAGAACAGTAAACCATTAATGAGCAGAGCAAGAGTAGGTGTATGGTCAGGCACAAAATGACAGAGACAGCATCTGAGATTAGGAACAATATGTACATAATATAAACCTGTTTATCCAAAGCAGAATCGCTGGAAAACTGGAGCCTACTCCAGCAGGTTTGGATGCAAGGCAGGAAAAATCTCTGGTATGCAATATGTCTGAAATGGCTGATGTTAAGAACAAAAAGAATGATATTTCTACCATCTATTTTAAGAGAGAGATGGTGTATTATTTTCTGTTTTAGAGTTAAAAGTTACGGGAGATGGACGTCTGAGGTGAAACTCCGTTAGCAGCGGTGTTATTTTTTTATTTTTATTTTTTTACAATTCTGAGGTATCCTGTATTTACTCAGTCAGAGGTGTTCAATTATAGTATATACAAGCCTATATAAGCATGGCTGGCAGAAAAAAGACTACAAAAGAAACGGAAAAGACAGCTAAAGCTTAATCCAAGTCTTAACATATGTCAAGTTTAAGCTCAAGGTATGGCCTGTCAGAGACTAACCTGGAACAGATAGTAGAATGCACAGATTCCCCAGGACTTGTTGATGCTGCTGCATCATCCCCAGCCAAGAGCAAAAGTGGGAGCGAATGTGCAAGTGATTTGGGACGGGATAATTCCAGAAGGCTCAGTGAAACTGATAATGGCTTTTCCTTCCATATTGTCATCTACCCCAGCAAATAACATCGGCTGCAACTGTGCATACTACTTCATCCACGGAATTTAGGGAAGACCAAAACGATCTGTCTAAGTTGAAGTTGATCACCACAATGGCTACTGCTCAAGACATAAAAGATCTCAAGGATAATATAAAGAAGGATATAAATGATATAAGGATAAAGGACATAAATAATATAAGGAATGAAATTAGGAACATACACAAGACAAACGAGAAGCTGTTTCACGATATTAACACTTGAATTACCAAAGCCAATGAAAAAACTCGTAACTCCTGCCCACCTTAAATCCCTCTCCGTCAGCGTCTTTTGTCTTGTAAATGTCTCTATCAACATAAGTAGCAAGCAGCTTACTATGCCATCCCCCATCACCGCAGAAAAGGCAAAAAGTTTTCTCACCTCAAGCCTTGATTATCTCAGAGTGAGTGTATAGGGTGAATAATATATTGTTATTTGGAACACATGCTTTTCATGTGTGTTCAGTGTGTACAACAATCTTTGTAAACACATCGTTAAAACAGAAACATTTTTTCATGTTTTAGTAATAAATGATAAAATGTAGACATGAACTGTATAATGTGTAAAGGCTGAAGTCCAGATACTGTATCAAATAAACACTTTCACAAAAGGTACAAGGATAATACGACAGCTTCCGTGGTTCAGTGGTAAGAACTCCTGACTTGTAATTAACAGTTCGATACTGACTGCCTAGCAAATTTGCCATTTTGAGTAGTGAGCTGCTCTTATTGTTAATATTGTATAATAAAAGCATACATTTGATTTGCATCTGTAACAGCCGGTGTAAATTTATAGTTAGTGTTTTTTTTTTTTTTACTTTCACTCAGTCATGATCACAATACAAATTAGTTCAACAAGCTTTGCATTCAGAACTCAACCTCTTGACAACAAAAGAAACAGAGCAACTCATTTTTAAATCATGACATCATTACTATGAACACAGAGAGAAACCTAATAATTTTTTAACTCAATAAATCCACAAGCATGAAGCTCACAATGCAATCCCAGCAATTACCAACACAGACGGAGACAAAATCATTGATCATAAAAATACAATGCACACATTTAGAGACTACAATATGGCATTATATTCTAGTCAGATTAAAGAAGACAAGACACAACCTAAGGCATTTTTGGATGTATTACAGATACCAGAACTAGATACTCTCAGTGCAGAAGAATTGTACAAACTTCTGGACCATCAGAATTATTAGATGCTATGAACTCACTTCATAGCGGTAAAGCAGCAGGCTCTGATGGCTGACCTGGCGAGTTCTCAATCAAGTTAGCTCCAATTTTATTAGCAACATTTACAGAAGCTAGAGACAATAAAATTCTACCTCAAACTTTTCACTAAGCATTAACTCTTTTGGGGCAGTTGTCAACTTTTGTCGGCACAAGTGGCTGAGGATGGATATATGGGTCAGAAGGCAAAAGAAAGCTGTAAATACTGATAAAACTCACCATTGTGTTATAGGTAGGCCCCCTTTGCTTGCAGGACTGTTAGACTCATTGACATGATGTTGAAACCCTGCATGTGCACGAGTAGCATAGAGTAAGCAACGTCTAGAATGATATGGACATCGAGCGAGAGAGTGAAGCAAATGCACAAAGAAAAAATACTCTGTACATACTTTATTTATTTTTTGTGTATTATTGCTGAATCAGACTCTGACTTACCGGACTCCGATTTTGATACAAGTGATCTGGAGATCGAAAACGAAAGTCAGGTGCCTGCATCAGCTGACCGGTCACCAGCTGATCGTAGTGCTGGACAAGCTGAGGTTGCTGACATGCCAACAAAAATGTTTGCCCCGGGAGGACTACACACACATCGATCTGTGAGAGACAAATTGGCAACTGGACTTCACCAAATGATGCGGACTGCTGATAGACACTATGGATTATCAGCCCCTCAACAACTTCAAGGCATTTTCTTTTATCAGAAAGTACCTTTCAGCTTATGAGTGATGAGACAAACACGTATGTAATAAATATGTGAATATGCCTATTGTAGGGGCTCCTGGAGCATAAAACAGAGTGATATTTGTCATAAATAAGTATTTTATGTTGATTTATGCGTGAAATCATTGCTGGCAACAGTCCCAACTGCCTATGTATCCTTCCTCTCAACCCAATCAAGGCCAGGGATAGAGCATCTGGCCAGATTAAGTTTGTCTGCTCACAGATTTTTGCCAATTTTAATTTTAGGGTGCCATTGCAGCTTTCTACAATACCTCCACTTTGGGGATGGTATTTGCAGTAATGATGTACATTTATCTGGAGCCAAGTAGTCAGCTAATTTATTACAGAATTCACAAAACAGGTACCTTTATCGGTCTGCAGTTTCTATGGTATTCCCTATCTTGGAATAATTTCCTTTATTAAAGCTTTAGCCACAGATTTTGCATCTGCATGTTTAAAGGGAAAAGCCTCTGTCCACTGGGAGAACACATCGTCAATCATGAGATAGTATTGATATCCTTTGGATGCAGTTAGTTCAATGAAGCCAATTTGAAGATGCTCAAATGGACCCACTGGTTTCGGGGTAACGGCGGGACTTACCTGAGTTCCTTTGCCTATATTGTACCTTTGATATAGGGCACACTTTTGGCAGAATTGTTCAGCATATGCAGAGAACCCTGTGGTTTCCCAATGTCACTCGACATCCTGAGTCATAGCGTCTTTTCCTTTGTGATCCAGGCCATGTACGATTTTTGCCATTCTTGGAAAAGAAACCTTTGGAAGGAAAGGTTTGTTAGTTTGCCTATGGGTCCAGACCCCAGCAAAGAGGGATCCTTCTCGGGACCACTTTATCCTTTCTCAGTCAGTGGCAGCACTCTGTGAAGAAATAATTTGATTATCAGGGTCTCTGTCATCCCTCTGTTGGAATAAAGAAACTGGTGTGTTATAATAGGCAGCCTGTTTAGCAAAGCGATCAGCCAGTTCATTTCTTTGGCTGACTGGGTCTTGTTTCCCAGTATGGGCTTGGCATTTAACTATTGCCAGTTTTGATGGTTTTGTTATTGCTTCAAGAAGGGATTCCACTAATTTGTGATGTTGTATGGGCTTACCAGTACTGGTTTTGAGTCCCCTTAATTTCCATAATGCCCCATGATCATGGCAGCCTCCAAAGACATATCTGTAATCTGTGTAAATGGTTATGACCTTCCCTTCAGACAACTAGCAAGCTCTGGTAAGAGCTATTAGCTCAGCTGCTTGTGCACTTAAACTAGAAGAGATTCGAATTGCTTCAAGTAAGTGGTCTCCTTTGACCACTGCATAACTAGTGGAGAGTGTTCCATCGTCTAATTGCAATGATCAGCCATCCACATAAAGTACTTTTCCTGTTTCTAGTGGAGTTTCCTAGAGGTCCAGCCTAGGTTTCAGGACCTTTGTTATCTCATCATGGCAGTTGTGTGGTTCCCCCTCTCCCTCAGTGGGGAGTAGGGAGGCCAGATTCAAAGATAAGCATCTTTCAATAGTGACATTTGACACAGTACAGAGTACATTTTGATAGTGTATTGCCCTGGCAGTAGTGAGATGTGAGGTTTTGGCCTGGACTAAGATGGAGTGAACAGCGTGAGGCATTTTTACTGTCAGGGGACTCATAAGTCACCTGGAATGGTCCTTTTCACCTGGGCTGGTGCCAGTGTTTTCACTGTGTCTCTAATGGGAGCCCAAGTCCCAATTGGTATAGAAATTTACGTTTCAGGTAATGAGGTAGTTCACCATGTTTCCCTCACATGTTCATTCTCTCTATTTGTAAGGCACTACGCAAACCTGAAAGAAAAGATACAAGATAATTGTTTACCATGTGGAGAGTAATTTTACATAGCGGAAAGCACATTAGCATGGGGCGGCCAGTAAGAATCTTCAATGGTGACAGGTCTTATTTGGCGATGAATCCTTCCCCGCAGACCAGCCAGGGCCAAAGGCAATGCATCAGGCCAAGATAGGCCTATTTGTTCAAAGATGTTTGCCAATTTAAATTTTTAAGGTGGAATATATTTGCTCCACCAGCCCTCCACTCTGTGGATGATACTTGCCGTAGTAGCGGACATCAATCTACAGCCACTGAGTATGCTCTTGTAACAGAGTATTTACTTGCAATTTTCTAAGGTAAACCCCAAATGTGGGATGATTTTTTTTTTTTTTTTAAATAGCGCTTTGGCCACTGACTTAGCATCTGTGTGGCAGCATGGGAAAGCCTCCACCCAGCGTGAGAAAACGTAGATGATTACTAAGCAATATTTATACCCATGAGATGGGGTTAGTTAAAAAAAAATCTATCTGCAGATATTCAAAGGGCCCCCCGGCATTTGGTGTTACAGCCGGACTTACCTGCAAGCCTTTTCCTACATTAAATCTTTGGCATAGTGTACACCTCTTACAGAACTGATCAGCAAAGTTAGAAAAACCTCGGGGTGTGACAGGATTGTTGCATTTGTGCTATCACTGCATCTCTGGAAGCGTGGGCCACACCATGCACAGCCTTTGCAATACCTAGAAAGAAAGCATTTGGGAAAATAGGATGTTTAGTTAATGGATGGATCCAAATTCCTTTCGGATCTTTTTCTGATCGCTCTTTCTGCCAAGTCTTTATCTCCTTTTCTGTTGCTGCAGTTTGTAGAGATAAAACTGCATCCTCGGGTGACTTTTGTTCCTCCAACTGTTATAGACATAAAGAGGTTAGTGGTGAAGTAGAATCCAGTCAGCTTTCTTTGCCTACATGTCTGCTTGCGCATTTCCCTGACTCACTGGATTAGTTTTCCCCTTGTGAGCTTGACACTTCACTACCGCAAATGCACCTGTGAAATGAGATGTTCTTGTCTATACTAAGTTGGAATGTACAGGTTGTGGTACCTTAACAGTTAATAGACTCATGAGAACAACATCTGAGTGCTAATATGGCCTCTGTTGTTGCAGCAGCTGCTTGTAAACAGGCAGGGATTGTAGCGGCCACTGGATCCAGTTTTTTTATTTTTATTTTTTTTAGAATAGTATGTAACTGGTCCTTGTCTATCTACTTGTTGTTGAGTTAATACTGCAGTCATACACCCCCCTTTCTTGTCCACGAACAGAGTGAAAGGACGAGACTAGTTTGGAAGTCTTAACGCAGGCACAGACATCAAAATTTATTTTATATCAGTTAAAGCCTTCTCAGCTTGCTCCATCCATGACATTTTATCAGTCAAAGCCAAATTAGAAGAGGTCTCTAAATCTTGGAGTGGCTGTGCTTTCTCATTAAGTTTTTTTTTTCTTTTTTAACCCATTGCCGGCAATTTCCTAACATTACAAGAATGGACATAACTTGCCGTCTTGCAGACTGTGCACATTCCCCTGAAGTCAAAAAATGACCCAGGTATTTCATTTTTCTTTAACCAGTTGCAACTCTTTTCTGGAACATTTTGTGCCCGATTTCCACTTGAAGGACGACCAAAGTCTTTGTGTCTTCTTCGCATTATTCCTGAGCCTCAGAGCATAAAAGCAACTCAGCTACATATTACACCAGGACACCACCCCCCCTTTGACCAATAACCTTTCAGTTTTTTATCTGTTCTAATTCTTGTCCATACACACACTGACACACGCACACACACACACACACGCACGCACACAGAGTCTCTTTATATCTCTGCTGCATCACAGTTCCCTTTAAAAGTGAATGTGAACCAGAACTGGGAGTCGGGGTGAACAGGAATTGAAAAGAGAGCATTCACAAGATCAGTAACAGAAAACCACATAGCAGTGGTCGGGACAGTAGAGAGAATAGTGGAAGGATTTGGGACTATAGGAGTCCTAGGGTGTATAGCAGCATTGACTCCGTGGAGGTCCTGAACGAACCGTCATGAGTCATCTGCTTTTCTAACTGGAAGAATAGGAGAGTATTGGATCAGAATAATAGCACCCCACTTAACTAAGTCAGCATAAAGAATTGTAATACCGGCCTCAGCCTCAAACGGAAAAAGATATTGTGCACAATGTAAACAGAAGGATGACTTTGGGAAAATGACCATAGGTTCAACATGTGCTATTCAGACAAAATATTATTTCCCTTGTACCCAGAGCGATGAGTGGAGTGAATCTAAGTAAAAGATTTGAAGGGTAAACAGCATGGGTGTTGGTGAAGAGGTGGAAGGTAAATGACAGAGTGATTGGGTTACAGGTAAAACTCATCCTACTGTAATTTTCTTAACAGATCCATCTGGGGTGGACCAAATATTAGGTCCCACATACTCCCAATCCTCCCCTTCCTGACATGCTAATACCCATTGTCTCATATTATGCCACTGAAAGCGAGCGGATTTAGCAATGGGGATATGTGGGATAGAACCACTCCAGAAGAAAAGCAGTTGTTGTGACAAAAGAAAGATACCGCTCCAGCCAATTCTGCTACGATATAACAATTCATTATGCAAATAGTCTATTTTTCTGACAGCAGCAGCTAAAGTCCGAGAGCCAGACTTCACCATAATACAGTCCAAAAAAGAAAAAAGAATGCAATACAGTAAAAAGATCTTAAATGCTGTAATCCAAGAGGAACCCGGGACAGCAGAGATTTTTTCTTTGAGAAAAACATGAACAATCAAGGCAGCATAAGAGCATGTAATGGTGGAGGGTGCAAAGGCGGTGTGTTGTTCTGATGTGACCTTCACTCCCTTTTTGCGTAACTGAGATGCAAAGGCACAGGCGGGCCATCAGGTCTTGTCCAAACAAGTTCACTGGGCATTAGAGGGCTGATATATTTTGCATTTCTTTGTGCTCATAACTGTCCACTGAACTGGCCACTATCAACCCCCTGCCATCCCAGAGTCTTATTCCATTGCCCTCTCACATCACTTCAGCTTGGAATTAGCTTTCCTTCTAAGGACCTGAATCCATTCTGCAGCATTTGGCTTATTCATGTCATCTAACTGCTTCTTCGCCATCACAAACTGGTTCAGCAATTCCTGCATCACCTCTTTTAATTCTTGCAGGTCCCAGTTTCTTTTCACCATCAAGGTGGGACGGTTTTAATCTGAGTCAGACTGTTGTACGTTATATTGCGGAATAGGCACTTGTATTAATGGTGCTTGAAATTCCATTCCATGTTTGACCCTGAAGGGTCAAAATCGAGGATTATGAGGCATCCCTTTCCCCCGAGCTGTGTCTTTGTGCCGCAGTTCTTGCTTGCACCGAACGTAACTGAGGTTGGTGGTGTTCTGTGTCCTCTCCCTCTTCTTCATCCCTCTCTGGCTAAAACTGTCCATTTTAGAAATCATCAGGACCATCTTCTTCCTCTCCCTTATTAATTCCTCCAGCTGCCCCAAGGGGTGGTGATGGACAATTGTCCTCAAAAGGAGGGGAAAGACATGCTGATGCTAAATCAAGGTATAATCTGTTCTTCTTCTTCTTATTTATATTATTTTTATTTACTTATTCTTCCATCCTTTGTCTAGACTTTTGGGATGGTTCTTGCATTATCAAGAACAACTTTTCTTTTTCTGCTATAAGTTTCATTTAGCTTTGCAGTCCCTCATTGCACTTCTGCATCACATTCAGGGCTCTATCTTTAATTATCAATTCCCATTTCTCAAACATTTTCATTTTCTCGACTACAGCACCCTCGTGCATTTCTATATGCAATCTTCCTAACTTCCTGTATTCCACTCATATCACCAAAGCCTTCTACTGGCCACCTATCCCCGCTCTGTTTATTCCACCATTTACATTATTTTTTAAATCTAGCCCTGTTTTCTGTTCTATGTAGCACAGCGTTTCTCAACCTTTAAGTATTTGCGACCCGAGTTTTCATAACAGTTTTAATTGCGCCCCCCTAACATTTTTTTGAAAGGAGCCCACTAATACCAATTTGTTCTTTTTTAATTAATGATATATCATAGATGCATATTTTATTATACCTACTTAACTTTTATCGACATTTATCTAACTCTATATTTTTTTTTCTAGTATCAGAATGTATTTTAATTAATTTGTTTTGGTTTCAATAGATGTATTTTTCATATTTTTGATTCTTGTTTTTTTTGTTTCACATCTTCGCACCCCCCTTTTTGTTACTTTGTGTCCCCCTAGGGGGGCCGCCCCACAGGTTGACAACCACTGATGTAACGTCTTGAGAGCCGCTTTTTTTTTTCTTTTCCTTGGTATGTTTTCCAAAAACAATCCTCCGAACAAAGGCTCCTCATTCACACCCTGTTTTTTCAATTTCTTTCTTTTGCGAATCCCCGCCTGGGAGGTACTTTCCCTTTTTACTAAACTTCCACCTCTCCCTTCTAATTATGAGAATACTTAAAACTCTGGCTCATTCCAAGAGGCGCTCTTATCTTTATGTTCTTAGTACCTCTCCTGGATGGTAAAGCAGTTGTGCTCACCGGTCACCGATCTTATTCCTGTCTGCAATTCGCACCTTCGCTCGGGTTCTCTGAAAGGTGGGGAGCTGCTCGGGTGCCAAATAAACTGTGAAAGTAACACCTGAGGAAGACAGGAAAAGTTCAATCAATTAGTCTTTATTCAGTCACAGATGAGAATGTGGATTCATGCTTTGCAAAGCAGAAGAGCCAAGTTTTCCGGTTTCATTCGGCTTTAATATTCAATTTCCCCATAGCCAGTGAGTTTTCCACACTCTTTTTACTAAACAAGCCTCTCATTGTCGCTTCACTCCCGGTCCCTCCTGTCCCCCGGTCCACCGGGACAATCAACCTGATTAGCGGACTGACAGTCTCATCCGAAGGCTGCTGGTTACCGCTGTTTAGATGATCGATTCCCAGAGTGACCCGTTGAGTTAGGATATAACCAGACCGAGCAAAGAGTCTCGCCATCCCACAACAATGCTTATTCCTGATCACAAAATGTTCAGTTATTTATCTGTTCTTCCCACTCCCTTTTATTTTGCTTTTAAGCCTCAAAGAGACTTCTTCTTTGTTTCCTAGGGAGTGTACTAACTCACGTCCTTAACATTCATAATCTTTACAGTGTTTTATTTCCGAGAGGTTATCTATACATTCAGGTCCACTCACTGCCTGGTTTCTTTTGTTTTCCCCGGTCGGACTCCCTCAGTCTACTCACCAAGAATTTTCCAGTTGACTCGACTTTCAGGAAAAATCAGAGGACGTCAAGGGCTCCTGCGGGAGTCGGCAGAGACAGGCCAGTCCTAACTTTTGCCAGAGCTGGTCCTTCCGATCCAGCCAGAATCTGTCCTTTTGCAGGTCCTCTGGATGATCCCACTCAAGGAGTAGCTTGGCCGTCTCTGATCTGGGTCACAGCAGCAAAAACTGTGGACGCTGATGTCGATAATAACGAGAGACAAAAACACCAATATAAAATGAAAATCAATTTCTTTATTCTTGGTGAGAGGAGGCTACAGACCGTCAGCCTGCCAGCAGCCTGCCTGTAGCCTGCAGCCTAACGTGAGGCCTCCCTCTATATATCTTCTTCATGTATTAAATGAAAATAAATATTTATGGCAGTTCATTTTGAGGTTATACATAAATTATAATAGCTTACTACTCCCTGAATTGGAATGCGTACATTGCTTCTTTCAGATAAAGAGGTTATCAGAGCACTCACAGTTTTAAGAATAGGGCTCAAATAAGTTTAATGCTGGAATTCAGAAACTATAATATTGATTTATAATATCACATGGTGTTCTGTTTATATCAAGAGGTCAGCATTTTCCCATAAAAGAATGCCAGCCAGTCTTATATTCTGTGCATAAGCTTAATTTCTTTTCTACCTAAATGAAGACCAAATCATATAGAAGTAAAAAATCATATAGCTCTCTGCAGCATGATTAATACAAAATACGGCCATTGGTATTTGTGAGTTAAATACTTATAATCATCTGTGATGGGCTGGCACCCTGCCGGGGTTTGTTTCCTGCCTTGCACCCTGTGTTGGCTGGGATTGGCTCCAGCAGACCCCTGTGACCCTGTAGTTAGGACATAGCAGGTTGAAAAATGGATGGATACTTATAATCATTACAGTTAATAATGTTTTCTCTTCCTCAAGTGATTCAGTTACATTAGAACCAGACCCTGTTCACTTTTTATGTTGGTAAAAAGTTTTATGTTTAATATACAGTGATCCCTCGCTATATCACGCTTCGACTTTCGCAGCTTCACTTCATCGCGGATTTTAAATGTAAGCATATCTAAATATATATCACGGATTTTTCGCTGGATCGCGGATTTCTGTGGACAATGGGTCTTTTAATTTATGGTACATGCTTCCTCAGTGTTTGTCCAGTTGATTTCATACAAGGGACGCTATTGGCAGATGGTTGAGAAGCTACCTAATCAGAGCACGTATTACGTATTTAATAAAACTCCTCAATGATATATGATATGCTTCCCACGCTGTGCTTCGCATACTTGAAAGCCCGAAAGGCACGTATTGATTTTTGATTGTTTGCTTTTCTCTATCTCACTCACTGTCTCTGGCATTCTCTGCTCTTGACAGAGGGGGTGTGAGCAGAGGGGCTGTTCGCACACTGGCCTAGAGGATATGGACGCTCTTCTAAAAAATGCTGAAAGACTACCTTCACATTAATCCCTTTGCAGCTGCTTTGTCGGACAGTGCTTCGCATACTTAAAAGCCCGAATAGCCCTGTTGATTTTTGTTTGTTTGCTAAACTCTCTCTCTCTCTGTCTCGTAAACAGGTTTTCTATGCTCTAACTGCAAAAATATTCGATTTATAAATAAAGAATCCTTCTTCACGGAAATTCATTTATCACGGTAGAGTCTGGAAAGGATTAACCGCGATAAACGAGGGTTTACTATATATATACACCCATACCATATGAAAACTGAATGTAGTGCCTTGTGAATCAGCTAATGGCTTTCAGCGCTGCGGGTGTGACGTAGTGAAGCTCGTCTGAGATACTGTTGTCCAGATATCTAAGAGGCTACAACAGGTAGTCGGTATAAACTGATGAATTACCAAAAAAATGACTTCAGTGCAAATACGTAGCATTGGCCCTCTTAAAAAGGAACTAAAATAGAGTCTGTGCATCACAGCAGTGATATTTCAGTTCTGATATTAATTGCAGTTTTTGTTTTTATTTTGTTTTATAAAATTCATTTTTATTTTTATTTTGTTCTAGTTTTTGGTGGAGTCAACAATTTTTATTTTTATTTAGTTCTGTGTTTAAAATTTTAGTTTTTATTTTATTTAGTTCTAGCAATTTTGCGCAATATTAGTTCAATTTTAGTGTTTTTTTTTTTTTTTGCTTCATTCAACAAAATACACTCACAGCTCATAATGCTCTTAAACACAGCTTGACTATCCATGATCAAACAGATGAAGTGGCCTAATGAATGTAGTCAGCAGGATCAAATGTTTCAACCCAAGAAGCCAGTCTGGGCAGCACATTGCTGTCAAGCTTTAAACAAGCACACATTTCAAGAGATTTCTTCATGTTGCAATGACGTCCACTGCATAAAATGGCCACATAGTAAAAATATTCACTTGACGAGCTCCTGTAAGGCAGGTACACAGACAAGGTCCTCGACAACTGGCGCCAGCAGACTATATGGTGATGATTTCTGCCACCGGGACTGAAGGGCAGTGATGTGCAGTGAGGTTCATGGCTGGTGAGGCACTGACTCCTTCAGAGTAAGAGTTAGAAATCTATGAACCCCAAAGAGTAGCTTATTCACTATTCAACTGGCAGCATGTACACTGATTACTGGTTATGTTTCATATCTCATCATCATCATTCTTTACACACACGCAAGGCAAAGTACATATTTGGATAAGAAAGAACATTACATTTATAGCGGCGAGAGAGAAAGAGTGGAGAGAGCGCATTTGCGCCTCACCCTCCATGTATTCTAAATTTGCCGTTGCAATTCCACAATTCATACTCATTCAATATAAATGAAAATATATAGAGGTGTATAAAAAACAGATTTTAATTTTGACCTTAATTGAAATATTTAGTTGTTTTTAAAAGCTTTTAATTCTAATGCTTTAATCAATTTTATTACAAACTGTTCAACAAAAGGATAATAAGAAAAACAAAAGAATATTTTATTTAAGGTCAAAATGTAGTTTTTAAATATTGTATTTTTTCTTAGTCTGATCCCATTTGTTATAAAATTGAAAACAGTTTATGGTCTTACCTTTACTTGTAAATTAAGTCCATGCGCCTACCCTTCTCCACAAAAATCTCTATCATTTTTTTGTAAAAGTCCTCCTTATTTTCCTTTAGTTTTAAAAGTCTTAATCTTCCATTTTGACTGTCAGTCGGAACAAAAAATAAAATAAACGGATTGCTGCAGTGCACTTGACTTTCTGATATCGCTAACTTATTGGCGCCTCTGCGTAGAAGAACAGTAACAACAACAACATTTATTTATATAGCACATTTTCATACAAACAGTAGCTCAAAGTGCTTTACATAATAAAGAATAGAAAAATAAAAGACACAGTTATAAAACAAAATAAATCAACATTAATTAACATCGAATAAGAGTAAGGTTCAATGGCCAGGGGGGACAGAAAAAACAAAAAAACTCCAGAAAATATAAAATCTGTAGGGATTCCAGACCATGAGACCACCCAGTCCCCTCTGGGCATTCTACCTAATATAAATGAAACAGTCCTCTTTGGATTTTGGATTCTCACGGAAGGGCTTGATGATGATGATGGTCACGTAGACTTCTGCCTTTTAATCTGTCCATCATTGTTGGAGCATCATGAAGTTTTGAGTAGGTGGAGGTGGCGCAAGTTGTAGGTTGTAACAAACTATTCATCCATTCTGAGATACAAGTCAGACATTCTGTTAGTGAATCAATAGAATCAGGGTCATCAGGTGCTATTGATAAGTACAGCTGTGTGTCATCAGCATAGCTGTGGTAGCTCACGTTGTGCCCTGAGATAATCTGACCTAACGGAAGCATGTAGATTGAGAATAACAGCGGACCCAGGATAGAGCCTTGTGGACCACCATATCGGATATCATGTGTCTTCGAGTTGTAATTCCCACAACTAACAAAATATTTTCTCCCTGTCAGGTAGGATTCAAACCAATTTAGGACCGTGCCAGAGAGGCCCACCCATTGACTAAGGCGATTTCTAAGAATGTTGTGATCAATGGTGTCAAATGCAGCACTCAGATCTAAGAGGATGAGAACAGATAAATGGCCTCTGTCTGCATTTAACCGCAAGTCATTTACTACTTTAACGAGTGCAGTTTCTGTGCTGTGATTTGTTCTAAAACCCGACTGAAATTTATCAAGAATAGCATGTTTATTTAGGTGGTCATTTAACTGCATAATGACTGCCTTCTCAGAACTTTACTTAAGAAGGCAGGTTAGAGATGGGTCTAAAATTTTCAAGAGCTGAGGGTTCAAGATTATGTTTCTTAAGTAGGGGTTTAACTACAGCAGTCTTAAGACAGTCTGGGAAGACCCCAGTATCTAGTGACGAATTTACTATGTCAAGAACATTATCAATTAGCACGCCTGATACTTCTTTGAAAAACCTTGTTGGTATCGGGTCAAGGACGCAGGTGGAGGGTTTTAATTGAGAGATTATTTTTTTTAAATCAGGTAAATCTATCCTAGTGAAAGAGTTTAATTTGTTTATAACAGGATGCTGGGGTTTAGGAGGATCCTTAGTGTTGGAGGGATATACTATGTTATTTCTAATATCATTAATTTTTGATTGAAAATACAGCGACAGCCTCACAGGTTTCACTGGAAGCACTTAGGAGGCATTCCTTTGAGCTACCTGGGTTTAGTAGGCGATCAATTGTTGAAAATAAGACTCTGGGATTACTAGCATTGTTATTTATAATCTTGGAGAAATAGCAGCGTCTCTCAAGACGGACAGTGTTATTGTATTCTGTTATTTTGACTTTTAATATTTCGTGGTGGATAGTAAGTTTAGTCTTCCTCCATTGACGCTCAGCTCTACGGCATGTTCTCTTTAAATCAGACACTCTTTGGGTCTTCCATGGTATACCAATGCTAGAAGATTTTTCACTGTCTTTTCAGGTGCAACTATGTCAACAGCAGCTCTCACTTTAGTATTAAATCTTTCCACCTTACTATTTACATTATCCTCGCTATTATAGCTGGCACTATAAACGGACTGATTGCTTAAAATGTTTGTAAGTTTTAAAGCTGCTGCCAAATCAAAGAAGCGTTTTTTAACAATATGCTTCTCATGAGTGTTTTTTATCATTATTTCTATATTAAAAAGTAGAAGAAAATGGTCTGATAGACCAATATCAATGATCTGTTTTATATCAACTTTCAGTCCTTTAGTAATCACTAAGTCTAACATATGACCTGCTTTATGTGTAGGCTGATTTATGAGTTGTCTCAAATCAAAAGAATCCAGGAGGTTCATAAATTCTTTTACTTTTAGATCACACTGATTATCTATATGAAAATTAAAGTCGCCAACTATTAGGAGTGTGTCATAGTTAGTAATTAAAATTGACATTAAGTCAGAGAATTCCTCAAAAAACGACGCGTTATATTTAGGAGGTCTATACACGGATAGTACTAGAACTTGAGAATCTCCATGATAACAACGGCGAGATACTCAAAGGACTTGAACTTACCAAAACTGACATCTTTACATTTTAATCGGCTCGAGTAAATGTTAGCCAATCCGCCCCCCCTTTTTCCCTGGCGGTCTGCACGAGTAAAACTGTAATCCGGAGGGCAGATTCGATTAAAACTGCCGCGCCATCTGAACTAAGCCATGTTTCATTTAGTGCAATAAGATCTATTTTTTTATCACTAATAAGACTCGTTGATAAAAAACGTTTTGTTAGTTAAAGCTCTAACATTCAATAGTGCCATATTTAATGTTTCAGAGGTGCAGAGATGAATACTATGTGCGTTATTGATATTTGGAATAGGAACTAAATTATTATTATTAGCGCGCTCTGTGTGTATTTTTTGTTTAATCTGTGATCTGTTTTATAGTTTTAATACATTGTTCCTCTAAAATAGTGATTTTAATTAGATTATTGGAGTTTATGCCGTATTTCCTAGGTTTTCTACGTGCATTGAGATTGCTTATTACAGTATTAATGTTGTGCACTTTAACGGAAGACTCTATTAAACACTCATCATGTCCTGGCACAACAGTATTATTTCGAAGGGGTTAAGAGCAGAGATAGATAGTCAAGAAAAACAAATTACCTTCGATATGTTTTCGGAGAGGACCCGGGCGCCAAACTGTTCGGATGCAGGCCATCACGCTTGAAGAGACGCGGCCTTTCCAAAAAGAGATTCCAATTGTTGATGAAACCGACATCCTTCTTCTTGCAGAAACCCAGTCGTTCAATCCTAGCAGACGACTGTAGTACTCGTTGGATCGTCTGACGAGAGGTAGTGGACCCGAAACGAAGATCTTTGCCGATGGGGTCCTCTCCTTCGTGTCTTTAATCAAAGCTGCAAAGTCAGCTTTCAGAATTTCTTATATCGTTTACACCGGCATGCAGAACGATTGCTCCAACTGCCCTCTCCTTGTGTTTCTCGTAGATCGCTGGCGCACGCCTCATTACATCTCGGACACGAGCACCGGGAAAACAAGAAACAAACGATTTTGCATTAGGGCATGCGACATTAAGGTTTCTAACGATAGAATCACCTACCACTAATACATCACCAGGTGCTGAAGGCGAAATGGGGACGCGGAGAGGGTCAAACCGGTTCTGAGATAGAATGCTCGCCTGTGCCGATGGAGGTGCTCTGGCCTTGAACCCCCGCCTGCATAGCTGAAATCCACCGAGGTCAGCAGCGCCGCTCCCTATGAGACGCGGGGGTGAGGTCGGCACAACGCGGGGTTGATGTTTCGCCTGTTCCAGATGGCAAGGACGGTTTATCCAACAGCCGGGCCTTCAGATTTCTCAGGTAGCCCTGTCGGGACAGGAGTTTCTGAATCTGTTCATCAAGTGCCTGGAGTTCCTCAACTACGATTTCAACGCGAGTTACCCCACTGTCGGCCATTTTCTGCTTCGTGCCCTAGGAGAAATGAGAGAGAGAGTGAGGTTAGACGGGGTTTGCAGTAGCAACAAGAGCCTGTTGGGCTCACATGCACCCACTTCAGGTCGGCATGGTACAGTCTGCCTCACCTTGTACCTTTTCACTGTGGTTTTATGTCCGATCAGTAAGACTAAATATGTTACACAAGTTCTTTAAAGATATTAGCCAGACTGTGGAAAGTCGGGGTGTATAATAAACATGTCTGAAAACATTATATTGGCGACATACAGAGAGACAGCAACAGGCACGCACCAACTGCAGGCATCAACTCAGTGTATGAGGGAGATCGCAATTCGAGGAGAGGTGAGGCTTATCTTGTCGCTGACACACCTTGCATTTCTCCCATGTATTTGAACAGGAAATGCGGCAATTCAGCGATTTTGACTATAAAAATGATCAAAATTATTGGAATCATACAGAAAACAAATTTATAGCACAGACCAGTGGACACATTTATTTTATGTGATCATTATTAGTTTTTTTTACTTTTTATGATGACTGGCGAGACTGCATGTCCTTGTATGAAGTGCAGTCCTTTTGCCAGAGAAGTGCTGGACTTCCACTAAGTCCTGATCCAGCTGGCCCTGCACTGAAACTCAGAGACTCCTTTCTTTTTCTTGCATGCTACATTTGCTTTTATTATCATCTGCGCTGTAATTAAAGTATTTCCACACATTGGTTTCTTGCTTTCTACCAGCAAACATCTGTGCAAAACTCGCCATCGTCACCCACATGTGCTTACTGCTTCAACCAGACGAGCCGAATGTGCTCAACAAACAAACAGCGGTCCTTTACAGAAGTTGTGCCACGTGAATAGTAAGCCCAAGTTACAAGATCACCACATAGTAAATAGCAAAATGTAACTGAACACTCAGGGCAACCTACAAACAACTCCTCTGCACAACTGAACCGGACTGAAGGAAAATACTATTGCCGATTTTTTCGTTTTTACTCAATTTTTGTTCCCATTTTAGTTTGGTCACATATCACTAATTTTTATTTTTGTTTAGTTTAAGTTTCTCTGTTAGCTTTAATTTCAGTTTCCATTCTTGTTAAACAAAAAATAATATTTTTAGTTCTAATTCTCGTTTTCGTAATGAAAATATCACTGCATCAGAGTTACCACTTTGAGGTTAAATATGTTTGTCATGTTAACAAACTTTATGATAAAAGCTTGGCAGTATGAACTTTTATAATTCATATAACAGAATCATTCTCATCATTTATAATAATAATATTACAATAATGCCATCACTCTTTTGCCCAAATATTCATTGTCTCTCCTCCTCACATGTCCATACCACTTCCATAAACTTTCTTGTTCTTCCTTAGATTTCTCTCCCACTTTTATTTAACCTCTGATTGTCTCATATCTTATTTTCATTTTGTATGACATTAGCTTTATCCCCCTACAGCTTCCACAATCCTGAATGTCGCCCTTCTCCTTATAAATGTGTAGAATCACTCTGTTCCTCCATCTGTCTGGTATTCTCTCCTGTTCATACAGTAGATCTTCTACACTAGATTCCACAACATGTCTACTTCCTTTTCTGCTAAACTTTTGCACACTTCTGCTGATATTTCATCCAATCCAGTTGCCTTTCCATTTCTCATTCTTTAGTGTCTCCTTATTTCTCCCATTTGTCATTCTTGGTAGTAACCTTTCTCCAAATCCTACCCTTGGAGTTTCTTCATTCACCAGGTTTTCAAAGTACCTCTTTCAGCTTATTCTTGATCCTTTCATGCTCACTGAAGACCAAACTTTGCTCATCTTTTATCTGCTTTATCTGACTAAAATCCTTCCCTGACTTGTTGATAGCTTTCATATTCTACAAATTAGGGTCTGTCTTCCTCTTTTGTCTTCATTTTTTTCTTACACATCACCCAAGGCTTGCCCCTTGGCTCTCGCCACTGCCATCTTTGACTCCTTGTTTGTTTGCTTATACATTTCTCTTTCTACTTCCCTCACTGATTGGCACCATGTCTTAGTCTTTTACACATCCTGCATCTTTCTGCTTCACCACCATGTCTCCTTGTCCACAGGTGGTCTCCTTTCTGTCATCCTACCACATACCTCTTCATCTGCTTTTAATACATATTTGCAATTCTTCTCCTATCATTCCTTTACACTCTCAGATGACTGCACTTCATTTCAAACATTATCCCTAAACCTGTTCTTCAGCCCTTGCTCTTTTAATCTCCGCCACTGTATCTTTGGTGCAGCTTGTTCTGGTTTTTATTCTCCTGTTGATTTTGATCTCCCAGTCCATCGCCACCACTTTATGCTGCACCGTCACACTTTCCCCATGTATTACCTTTCAATTCTTTATCTGTTTTAGATGAGATTTTCTACTCATTACAAAGACTCTGATTGTCCATCCTGCACTCTACACCCATAGCAGAGCTCTGGTCAGATGGCCACGTCTCTGCTTTCTGTTCATCAGCTCCTCATTTTGTCTGATCTTCTACCTCTTTCCTTGGTCTTTTGTCCTCTAATCTAAGTCTTACATGTGGTCACCATCTGTGATGTTGTGTTTGTTATTTAAAATTGGTGGTATTGTCTAAAAACTAATAAAATGTGATCAATAAAGAAATTAATAAATAGATGCAACAGGGTTTCAGGTATTCCAGGTTTAACATGGTGAAAGAAACATGGGGGTACACCAAGGGGCTCACCTTGGCCTTGGAGCTTCTGAAAAAGCAGGGATGGAAAAAATGATAAGAAACTACTGAAGTGGAAGAATTAATAGATAGACAAAAAGTGTATAAAGGAAAAGTGTATGATACAGAAACTGGAAAATGTAGGCTCAGAAAGAAATGACTCATGTAAAATAACAATAGGGTCTCCAGTAAAACAAAGCACATGAGGACTGGCTGGTCCTTTACATGAGTAACCAACCCACTTGCTGACCACCAGCTCCTTGAATTGTGTGAGCACTTAAAGTAGAAATATCAGTTAGAGTTTGTTACAAAGTAGTTTTGACTTTTGTCATTGGGGTCTTTAAATCTTTAACCTCTCCCTTGAGGGGATCATTTCTTTGTAAACCCGTCTTCTCTCACTGATTCACTCATTTTTAAATGATCCGAGTTTAAATCAGGCCTATGATACAAATGGCAGAAAGGAAATGCCATTTGAGAGCCAAAAGAGGAGATCATAACTGGTAAGATGAAAAGCCAAACGTCAAAACTGAAAGTGAAATCCAAACTCACAGTCAAAACACAGCACCAGTTGTAACGTCTGACTTTTAAACACGTGTGCTTATTCTTTGTGACACATCCAAAAACTTGAAAAAGGCAGAAATCCAATGGATTGAACTTTGTACTGCTTCATCTTTCACAAAACGCTTAGTGTGACCCCAATTGTTAATTTGTAGCAACTTCTTTGAAAAGATACACAAAATAATGACACATGAGAACTGAAGATGGCGTCACAGAAAAACGCAAAATAGCTTCAATTACCCATCCATCCATCTATCCATTATCCAACCCACTATATCCTATACAGGGTCACGGGGGTCTGCAGGAGCCAACACCAGCCAACACAGGGCACAAGGCAGGAAACAAACCCCGGGCAGGGTGCCAGCCCACCGCAGGCTTCAATTATCTCAGTCTAAAAAATTCACAAGAAGTAATAACAGAAATAACACAAAACCAATCAGTAAAAATAAAAACAAGGTTACATTTGCCATATTAATATGATAAAAAAATAAATGCAATCATAACAATAACAGACTGAGACAAACATGGGGTACAAGACCACTGAGCAGCTCACATCGGCCTTGGAGCTTTTGAAAATGGGAGAAGTCTGATGCTCCCTGAGTCCTGCAGTCTGCGGCCTGACACAGGCCTGAAATGTGTTGCTGACTTGTCAGTTTACCACGTCTTTGGCTCATCTTCTCGTCGGCTGTTAAAACGATTTAAGTTGTGAATTAAGCACACAAACTCAGCTCAGTGTGTTCTCCTTGTTGGAGATCTACAACACTTCAGAGTTTGTCCCATGCCATTTGATTGCAGCCCTTGTCACTTGTACATCACTCTCATTTGTATACATTTTAATTTATAAGTTTATTGTCACTATATCCTTGAGGACTCGAATTAAAAATATAAGTCAGCCAACACCCCTGAAGTCTTATAAGCACAAAAATGAAAAAAGAATCATCACCAAGAGCCGAGAGCTCAGTCATGTGTTCAGATTTGCACCCTGGTCCCTGATGTGTGTCTAAACACTGTGCCACTGTCCTGTTTCTGTCACACGTTTGAGTGTCTGTGTGTCACTTCAGCCCTCCTTAGCGTTCACACTTTGACCAAATGTTTAACAACACAATAATCAAACACTTCAGTCAGTTGACATTTTTAGGGCATCCAAAGACACCAAATCGTCCCATTTGATCAAAGGCCTGATAAATCAAATTCACTGAGATGGCCGCCTTCTCTTCACATCTTCTCAGGCTGAATGACAGCTCATGTCCCACCTCCTCTGTCATTTTTAACCAATCCTGATTCCCAGTTTTGTGGCCCAGTGGCTGGGGTACCACACTTGACATCCCAGTGACGCGGGTTCAGTTCCTGCCTGTCACATGTTGTGTGATCCTGAGTGAGTAATGTCACATGTCTGTGCTCAGAGTAAGAATACAAGGAAAGAGCTGGACATGTAAAGTGACATTGGATTGAAAGGCACTATATAAAATAAAGGGGATGGCTTTGTCTCTTTTCATATTTTTTATCAGAAATGTCTTTATATTTGCACTCAAATTCTAATTTGTAAACTGTGTCCAATTGTCCACTTTGTCACAGTGACACTCAAACACATTTTTATTTTCCATTTGGTATGATTTTTCTATGTCTTATTATTTTATCCTCTATCTTATTTATTATTCAGTTTTATAAATTTGTCCTTAAGTGGCCATGAACAGCGGAGGCCTGTCCAGGGTCCAACCTCTCTACTTACCACCAAAGCTCTTCAGTCCTTCATGTCTGTAACAGCTGGTGTGTGCAGTGACACTGAGAGAGACCCTCGCTATGACACAACAAGCCCGTCACCTTGAACCCGTGTCACCAGCCGGCTGAGTGATGTTTGTCCATTGAGCTCAGGTGGCTGATAGGCCTTAGAGAAGATGACTGGACAGAGTGGAGTATCACTGCGAGTAGCCGGTGACCCTCTGTGTGTCCCTCCTTGGACTGGACTGTCATGTCCTCCCGTGTCCCATCACCTCTCCTGTCAGCTCTCCCTTGTCACTTATTTATCTTTGGGATCATGGTGTTTATTTGTCCTCTTGTTTGTGTTGTTAGTTTGTGATGAGCGCTCTATAAAAAAAAGGCTGACTGAATTACAGCTGCTGTCATTGATCATCTGGAGAGGCTGACATTTGTAAATGGACTCCTGTTAATCATTTTAGTTGTGTCCTCACCCTGAGTCCTGAATGAAGGACAGAAGTCTGAGTTTGTCACTCGGCTGTGACCAACTCATAGAAGAGGATCTGAACACTCAAGTGGAGGACAAGGTCAGTCCTGCTGTGTGACACTCCTGTCCAGTGTGATGGCTGATAACTTCTCATCACTCAGGGTGACCTGACAAACAGAAGATGCTTCAGGTATATAGCGCCTTGAAGGGCAGCATTGGTGTGGAGTTCAAATTGTGTTTCAGTTCAAATGCTAGCAGCAGCCTGCTGTTCAGAGACACACCTGAGCATCCAGCTCTGCCTCTAGTCATCATGTCACTTATTGAGACCCCCAACGGTCTGTCTGTCCACTTGTCCTCACTTCTCTCTCTTCTTCTCCACAGCCTGTCATCATGTCGTCTCACCTCGAGATGTTACTCAGCTCTCTTCTCATCTCTTTCTGCTCCACACTCACGACTGACTGAACTGAACCTGAGCGGCAATAAAAACATGGAGGATTCAGGAGTGGATCAGCTGTTTGAGGGGCTGAGGAGTGAAAACTGCAAAATAGAGAAACTGAAGTAAGTGAACATCTAGTGTGAGTCAGAGTGTGTGTCTATATGTTTTTATTCAGGATAGACGTCAGTGTCACACGTGGGCAGACAGATGGATGTGACGAGGACAAAGCTGCAGATTTCTCTTTAGTTGTTAAATTCTTAAAGACAGCATTGTGACCCTGAGCTCCTCGCCCACAGTGGTCTCTTTCATCCTCTCGTTGTCCTGTCTGTTCAGCCTGTTGTTTTATTTCCTCTCCCACAATCCCACGTTGTCCATTCTTTGTTTTAATCTCAATGTTGTCCACATCCTTATGTTATGAACTAGAGAGTTCCAAGCATGTAAGTCCAAAATAATACAAATCAAACTGCCCACCAGAGGGGACGAGAACCATCAAACCAGACTAGTCACCAAAAAGGGCACTGAAGCATCTTTATAAATACAAAGGTTAATTTTCACAAAAAAATGCTCAGAGGCACAAAATAAACTCCAAATAAACATCAAAGAGCACAAGAGGAGTTGCATAAACAACAAAGGGAATTCAAAGCAAACAACATTCCAACACACAAAATTTGAGAAGGTAAAAAATTTTCAAAACTCCAGTTATGATGACAGCACAAGAATAGTCACAAATGCAGCTAAACTCATCATAGCACAAGTACATTCATAATGAACCATAGGGGACTGCAGGCTTTCCCAGTCTACTCCCTTGATGGTGATGGGCAGGTAGCTCTTCATCTTGAAGGACCACCCACAAAGCACATGAAGCATAGCAAACAATCTTTAAACATAAAGAAACTAAATAATCAAAAATTAAAACATAAAAAATGAAGGAAATAAGCAAAAAAGTGACCTTTGAATTCCAGAACAGGTGAGGAACCCTGGCTGAAAAAAATGACAGTGGGAAAGGTCACAGGAGGAGAGTCAGAAGGATTAGAATTTCAAAGAGTGTGGACAGTAAGGTGAGACACAGGAGGTGACCACAGGTAGACAGACAGCTCTGCAGGTGTCCATCATTATTGGCGAGTCTTCTGTGAAGGTCACTTTCTATCAAAAATGGTCAATAAAATAAGACATAAGCCAGAGATCTGTAGAGGAGGTGCACTGAAATAGTCAGTGGGTTAAGTGATCAATAGGTGACACACATTATGTCATATGTCCAGAGACACTGAGAGGAATTCTGGAATGGTGACGTGTCACTGAGGTACTGCAGAGTGTGAAGTGGCAGCCTCTTGTGATTCTAACTCACACTTGTGTTTCTTGTGGGCATTTAAAAGAAACAGCTCCTTGTAAAATAAGTGCAGGCTATCAAATGACTTTCTAATCAATCCAGTAAATATAGCACCTTTCATTTTTTTTATACTCATGTTCAGCTGCAGCTTGCTGATGTGAGTAGAGGTCACTCCATAATAATTCTTAAGAAAGCGTCAGCTTTTCCATATTTATAAACTAAATGACAGGTAGGGCAGAAATCAAATCTACTGAAGAATATTCTCCATCTATCATGTCTGCTTTTTAATTGTTTAGCATGTTTAAATAAGTTTTGTGATAAGTTTGTATAAAAAAAGGACACACAGCACTTTCAAGACAATGGTGACACTCTTTAAGGGACAACGTCATGGCCAACAGTTTGTGCTTTACTACAGTGGAGTTATTTTCAATTTTCATGAAAAAAATGCCCAAAGGTGAACATGACTTTTGTATAAGTTCACTAACTTGACACATCTTAGGATTTTTTAACACTCTCTGTCGGCTGAAACATTATTGATGTGCAAAGGTAAACGTTAATGTGACACTTCAGACCCAAGAAAGATGATCTTTTCTGTTTGAAATTCACATTTGTCTCATTTTACAAAGGGCTGTAGAAACTCGAGAATCTGGAGAGAACATCCTTCACATTTTAGGTGTAATTCCATATTTTCCTAGAATATCACAATATGACCTGCATAACCCAACACATCAATTCCTAACATAACCTTAAAAATGTCCTTCATGAATGACTGAAATGCCGCTGGGTTGTCGGCTCACACAAAGGACATTATCATGTTGTCATTGAGCCCACTTGTAGAATTCCAAATGGTTTAACATTCATCTTCCTCATTGATGTGAATGAAGTTATAAGCACTTCTTAAATTAAGTTTAGCAAATAGAGTAGAACATGTTACTTGGTTCAATATGGTGGAGATCGGCAGAAGGGGATCATTATTTGTACCTGTAATTTGATTTAGTTCATTATAATTATTACATGGCTGCAGACTCACATTCATTTTTTCCCAACAAATTGTACTCTTGTGAGGTTTAATGAATCCTTTTGTGTATTTTCTCTTTTCTATAATATCCCACGTCTTCACTCTCAGGTTTAGATAAAACATAAACCTACCCTTTAGGTTATGGCGCCCTGCTGATAATTCAGTCAATAAGTTGTGCTTGTGATGTGCTGGTAATTCTGGACTAATTTTGTGCAGATTAAAGATACCTTGAAAATCAGAATATCAGGAAAGCCAAAGGGCGAGTGGATTACAGAAAGGCTGAGATAACAATAAAGGAGATCAACAAGTACAAGAATAGCATTTTCCCACACTTATAACCAACTTGCATTAATATTACAGTACAATAATTCAACTTCAGTATCACACTCTAAAATGACAAATACAAATGTGAGAGTCCGTGTTCTACTGTTGAATGCTCTCTGTTCATTTCAATTCTCTGTTCTGAATCATGTAAAGAACTAATAATTAGGACAGAACCGAGATGATACAAGTCATACACTACAGTTCAGTTTAAGACAGAATAACAGATGGGTAGTAATTTTCCAAAAACTTGCAAAGATAAAATATATCGCTGCTCAGAGCTGACTCTCATACAGAAAGCTAGAATATTCACTTCATACGTAAGCTGCACTTTCATTGGTCTTTGTGGTTCCCAATCAGATTTTAGTGTTCCTGCAGCAACAAAAATACTTACCTCTAATTGTAGAAAAGCTGACTCCCCTTTTATTGGCACTCATACAAGCAAGGTACAGCAGGACAATGGAGTCCACTCTCATGAACACTCATGTGACCCTCTCAGGCCACGAGATCTCAATTGAACCCGAGTCTGTCTTCTTCAACTAACCAGCAGCTTATATGGCTGAGCTCATGCTTGCTTTTCAGTCGTTAGTCTTGTGTGTACAACATATGGATATTATAATTTTCACAATATACTACTTCTGCTTTCAAGATATTACTAATGACCATAAAATGTTTGCACAAAGTTAAAAAGACTCTGCTTTTTGGAACTTCAGAGGCTCCATATAACACAGCATAACAAAGGGAAAATAACACTTATCTCACCCTGCTTCTTTAAATGTAAAGGTGAATTCTTTACATGAGAGCAGAGATTTCTTTAGATGCCAATAGACACAGATGGCACTGCATTATATATGAATCACCTTTGAGTTTTGCATGGTTGAGTGAAGTGTTCAAATACAAATGCAAGGAAAATGAGCAACTAATTTCCACGTCTTAACAGTGAATGGGAAAGCATGGGAACAAATGAGCAGAGGAAGGCATACTACAAAGAGTTTATTTTTGAATAATATACAACACACCTGATTGGTCTCCTTTATGAATTTATATTAATAATAGTTTAGTCTGTGTAACAAATAGCGAGGACTTGCTGGAGAATGTAACAAAGGAAGAAGTACACCATTTGACCTCAAAATGTAGTGAGATAAAATTAACAGTAGCTATGAATGAAATTTGCTCAAGTAAAATACAAATTGCTGAAAAATGTACTTAAAGTAACAAAATAGTCGTACTTCATGACTTTACACCTCTGGTCCTGAGCTAACTGGAAACATTTGGAGGTTGTTGAAGTAAGGCGTCATCAGCTAAGTCTCAATTTCATAAGTGCACTTCGTCAAATACCACCCTTCAGGTCTGACTGATGGCATGTAGGCAGATACTCAGGGGTCTTAAAAGATGTCCTGAACAAATCACGCTTGATGTGTCATCCTACTAAGAACATCCATCACATTACAGAGCCAAGGGTAATAATAATAATAATAATAATAATAATAATAATAATAATAATGACTACTTACTTAAAAAGCCCCTCTCATTGTGCCTGTACTGCTCCTTCACACTCAGGCCACTCTCATTCTTCATTTGTCTTCTGTCTTTGTCAAATATTGTGGTGTGTTGGCTGTGAGGTTAGGGATCTGTGCTGGAAATCAGAAGGTTGCTGCTTCAAATCCCGTAAATGCTAAAGGCGATTCCACTTCTTTAGGCCCATGAGCTAGACGTATAACCTGCAATTGCCCTGACCTGTGTGTGATGTTATCCTGCATTGAGCCCTGCAAGAAGGTCCTCCAAACTGCAAGGGAAACTGGGGGGTTGGTGGCAGGATTGGCACTCCAGCCGCTGTAATAAACCTCACACTGTTCCATCCTAACTGAACTAGTGTGGAGCTGAGGTGCCCTGCACTCACGTCCTAATCTGGGATCCTGAGGTGGTTAGTTGTGCTGCTTTTGGGGGATGTTGAAACATACTGTATCAGCACAGGCTCCTAACCCCTCTCTTTTTGTCAAATGTATGACTTCTCTGTGACTGATGGCCTGTGGTGTAAACTCAGAATTTGAATCCATCTCTATTTATTTAATATGTTTTAACATTTTATCTGAATATCTTCTTATATAATATGCTACCGTGGCTGTCCGTTTGTCTTTCCAGGATATTAAATCACCTGAGGTCTAATGTATAAACAGTGCGTGCATACAAAAATGTTGCGTAAGAACGTTGCCATGTTCAAATCACAAATATAAAACCTAAACTTGGCATTAAGCCATGCACATTTCCACGGTAGCTTATACCCTGGCGTACGCAAGTTCTGCGCTCGATTTTGCAGACTTGCGGCACCCAGCGTCAAAGCAGTGCTACTGTTCCTGTGTGGTTACCCTTTCTTTTTCAGATCCACATCCCTGACGCAGCTTAATAAATACACTGAAATTAACAGCATATTGCTTATTAGTTTAATGCATCTGATTGTAATTAACCTGTAACAATATAATGGTCTACAGAATGGTCAAACTATTCCAAATACCATAGCTGCTTTAGCGTTGTTACTCTCACTGCACCTTCTTTTTCTTCTGTCTGCTGCTCCCGTTAGGTGTTGCCACAGTGGATCATCTTTTTCCATATTACTCTCACTGCACCACTAAGAGTATTTATATCACTGTATCTGAGTGGGGAATCAAAGATCTGCAGAAGGTGAGAAAGAGAATTATCGGTATACAGTAATCCCTCCTCGATCGCGGGGGTTGCGTTCCAGACCACCCCCGCGATAGGTGAAAATCCGCGAAGTAGAAACCATATGTTTCTATGGTTATTTTTATATATTTTAAGCCCTTATAAACTCTCCCACACTGTTTATAAATATTCCCCGCAGAGTTATACAGCATAATCCCTTTGTATTCTCTTAGATATTAGGTAAGATTCATTGAAATTATGTATATAAACACACTGTTTATATATAGTAAAACCTAAATATTATTTTAAAGATATTGAGTGTCTCCGATATCACATGTTACAGCCATTACGATAGACATGCCACCAGCAATAAATACGTACAATGCAACAAAAATAGTATACAGTAAATGTGTGTGTACAATGACACTAAACGTACGTACATGTACTAAGTACTGTAAGTAGAAAATTGATTATGGTTACTCACCAACAATGACACGATGACTTGTCCGATAACAATGAGTTTTATTTTACTGCACAACAAAGGAGAGTGTTACAGCCCTTATAGGAGCCACTTCAGGCGATTGTGTAGCACTGCCGTTGTTCTTCTTCTGGCAGTTTTCAATGCAGAACCCGCAAAGCAGCGAAAAATCCGCTTTATATATTTAGTTATGCTTTCATATAAAATCCGCGATAGAGCGAAACTGCGAAAGTCAAAGCGCGATATAGCGAGGGATTACTGTACAGCATCAAGCACACGCTGCCTCAGCCATGCTGTCTATTGAACTGCTCTCATACGGCAAACGCTTCAGAGCCTTTCCTGTACGGACCTCGCGGTTCAGAAACAGTTTCATCACAAGAACTATAAATGTACTCAATCAGTCCATCAAGTGCTCCTTGTAGAACTGTTGGTACTTATAAGTACAATCACCTGACTGTAAACTTGCACTACAGTTATAATATTGCACAACCTGATCCATTTTATAAAGTGCGTATTTACATATGATGACGATATCATTTTTCAGATGAAGAAATGCAGTAAAATATGTTTATTATATTATACAGATAAAACTGTAACCTCATTTAAATAATCTATATTGTTAATAAATTAAACATGTGAGGACACGGTGTCACAGTGCTAGCAAGGAGCTGGGATTGATCCTGCCTCATGCTGTATTCTTGCTTGTGCTGGCACAACACTGGAAGGATAGAGGGATAAAATAATTAAACATGTACTACGAAGATATTTCAGTGTTCCTTAAAAGTTTTGAAAAGTCGGCATTCTAAGCTTACAGATGGCTTAACGTCTTTTACAGAGCTGGTTGTGTGGTGATTGGGTATTTGGAGAAAGAAAAGGAAGGACAGGAATTAAGGGTTAGTACGTTTGAAAGATAAAGTACTGCTGCAATAAATTATTTCATTAAAGGTCGCGCATGGCGCAGCAAGCATCTTGCATGACACATGAACAATCACTGCGGCACCATGTTCTCATGTTTAGTAACATGCTTTAACTTCTGTCATCAGGAAAATGATATGAAGTATACATCTCGGTGTTTTAATTATTCAGAGAGCTGTAATATCACGAATGTAATGGATTCTGTGTCCTGTAGGAGGAAGTGAAAGCCCAGAAGCACGTAGTGATTCACACACTCAGAGCACTTAGAAGATCATATACAAAACAAAGCATTTAACAGGCTACTTTAGTTATGATGGGATTTGAGAAACTAGTAAATTAAACGATTTTAAGATGAAGTTTATGATGTTCTACTTTAATGACAAAATAAACTACGCGATTAAAGTGAATTTTTCGAGATTAAAGTTGACATTTCGTGCTTTTTTCCCAGCTGTGTGCCTATTTTTTTTTTTTTTGTCTGTACCCTAATAAACTTTCAAATGGCACTCAGACGGTGGGCTACAACTCACCTTCTTACAGCGATTTGGATATCTGACAATTTATTTTTTATTTTGGGCGCTGTGCGACTTTGTGAATTTGATCTTTCAAGTTTCTCTGACACTCTGTCACTCGATCAGCTTCTTTTTGTTGATTATACTTCTGTTTAAACTAACAAATAGTACATTTTTCTTTACCTCCACTTGGTATTTGCTGAAATTCTATTTTCTTCCGTGTTTTTCCCATTGTCTTTTCACAGAAGGCTGAGCTTAAGGGCTATTTATATTGATTTGCATATTCAAAGAGGCATAATTCTAGGAGGAGTTTGACAGCAGGCGCATGCACGTGCGTTAATTTTCATGCTGACCGGGATTTATGTAGCGGAAGAACATGGAAGTTTGTGTACGCACAGATTTATGCATCTGGAATTTTTTGTGCATAAGTACATTTCCACTTTTGTCTGTACGCCATGTTTTAGTGTGAATTCTACGCACAGCGTTATACATGAGGCCCCTGTAGCTCACAAACTGTTGGACCTATTACCCTGAAATTTGGTACACATATAATACGTGACCTCTACTATCCACGTTCGTGATGATGATTTTTTTATTCCTCTTTTTATTTATATTTAATTATATTGTAGAATTATGGTACTGTGAGTGCTGTGCAGAGTCGAGGCAGGACCTCTGCATTTTTCCCAGTTGATTCTGGGGTTTATCAAGGTGGTGTTCTGCTCCTACTTTGTTCAATGCTTGTATGGACTGGGTGTTGGGCAAGGTTGTGGGGTCCAGCGGCTGTGGGGCATCTGTTGGTGAAGAAAGATTCATGGATCTTGACTTTGCTGATGATGTTGTGATCTTTGCTGAGTCAATGGAGGCTCTGATTGGGGCGCTTGAGAGACTGAGCGAGGAGTTTGAGCGTCTGGGCTTGCAAGTGTCCTGGATAAAAACCAAGATACAAGCCTTTAATGATCTCTTGGGCATGGCCATCAGCGGTGTGTCTGTCTGCGTAGAGAGTGTCAACCTCATCATTGAGAGGTTTACTTACCTTGGTAGTGACATTCATGTCTTTGCCAACTCTTTCTGTGATGTTAGTAGATGGATTGGGAGAGCATGGAGGGTCATGAAGTCACTGGAAAGGAGTTTGTGGTGCTCCCGATATCTATGCAAAAGAATGAAGGTTCAAGTCTTTAGAGTCCTGGTGCTTCTATATGGTTGTGAGACATGGACACTATCCAGTGACCTGAGACGAAGACTGGACTCCTTTGGTACTGTGTCTCTCTGGAAAATCCTTGGGTACCGTTGGTTTGACTTTGTGTTGCTCATGGAGTCCCAAATGAGGAACATGACCTGCATTGTGAAGGAGTGTCAGTTACAGCACTACGGCCATATGGCACATTTCCCTGAGGATGATCCAGCTCATAAGATCCTCATTGTTGGGGACCCAAGTGGCTGGAACAGGCCAACAACAACAACAACATTTATTTATATAGCACATTTTTGTACAAATAATGTAACTCAAAGTGCTTCACATGATGAAGAAAAGAGGAATAAAAGACAAAGTAAGAATTAGAATAAGACAACACTAATTAACATAGAATAAGAGTAAGGTCTGATGGTCAGGGAGGACAGAAAAACCAAAAAAAAACAAACAAAAAAAAACCTCCAGATGGCTGGAGAGAAAAAATTAAATCTGCAGGGGTTTCAGACCATGAGACCACCCAGCCCTCTCTGGGCATTTTAGCTAACATAAATGAAACAATCCTATTTGTATTTAAGGTTCTCATGGAAGGACTTGATGATGATGGTCATGTAGACTTCTGGCTTTTAATCCATCAATGTAGGAACATCATGATGCTTTGATTAGGTGGTGGTGGTGCAGGTCGCAACCACAGAAAACCGGGAAAAGAAACAGAAGAGAGAGTAGGGGTTAGTAGGGATTTTAGAGCCACCATGAATAGTAATGATAATAATTGAATATACAGAGCATCAGGATTTAACTAAGATGAAGCTATGAGAAAACCATGTTAAAGTAATTTGTTTTCAGCAGTTTTTTAAAGTGCTCCATAGTATTAGCCTGGTGAATTCCTATTGGCAGGCTATTCCAGATTTTAGGTGCAAAACAGCAGAAGGCCGCCTCACCACTTCTTTTAAGTTTTGCTCTTGGAATTCTAAGGAGACACTCATTTGAGGATCTAAGGTTACGATTTGGAATATAAGGTGTCAGACATTCCGATATATAAGATGGGGCGAGATTATTTAAGGTTTTGTAAACCATAAGCAGTATTTTAAAGTCAATTCTGAAAGACACAGGTAACCAGTGTAGGGACATCAAAACTGGAGAGATGTGCTTGGATTTTCTTTTCCTAGTTAGGATTCTAGCAGCTGCATTCTGCAATAGTTGAAGTTGATTTATGTCTTTTTTGGGTATTCCTGAGAGGAGTGCGCTACAGTAATCTAGTTGACTGAAAACAAAAGCGTGAACTAATTTCTCAGCATCTTTCAATGATATAAGAGGTCTAACTTTTGCTATGTTTCTTAAGTGAAAAAATGCTGTCTAGTGATCTGATTAATATGTGATTTAAAATTCAGGTTACAGTCAACAATTATCCCTAAGTCCTTTACCTCCATATTGACTTTTAATCCTAATGCATTAAGTTTATTTCTAATAACCTCTTTATATCCGTTATTGACAATCACAAAAATGTTAGTTTTCTCTTTATTTAGCTTGTAAAAATTACTATTCATCCGATTAGAAACACAAGTAAGACATTGTGTTAGTGAAACAACAGAGCTGGGGTCATCCGGTGCTATTGATAAATACAGGTGTTTGTCATCAGCATAGCTGTGGTATCTCACGTTGTGCCCCGAGATAATCTGAGCTAACGGAAGCATGTAGATTGAGAAGAGCAAAGGACCCAGGATAGAGCCTTGTAGAGCCACCATATAGGATATCATGTGTATTTGAAGTATAATTACCACAACTAACAATTTTTCTACCTGCCAGGTTGTATTCAAACCAATTTAAGACCCTGAGAGAGAGGCCCACCAATTGACTAGGGTGATTTCTAAGAATGTTGTGATAAATGGTGTCAAATGTGGTACTCAGATCTAAGAGGATGAGAACAGATAAATGGCATTTGTCTGCATTTACCCACAAGTCATTTACTACTTTAACGAGTGCAGTTTCTGTTCTGTGATTTGTTCTAAAACCCAACTGAAATTTATCAAGAATAGCAGGTTTATTGAGGTGGTCATTTAACTGTATAATGTCTGCCTTCTCTAGAATTTTACTTAAGAAAGGCAGGTTAGAAATGGGTCTAAAATTTTCAAGGGCAGAGGGGTCAAGATTATCGCCTACTTAACACCTGGCTGTGGCAGATAGAGGGTCATTTCTGGAGAGTAGGACTGAACTGCGTTTCTGCCTGGGGTGTTGCCAACTGGGATCCCGAGTTGTTTCATTAAGTAGTGGGTGCGGCAACACACTGTACCAGTGCATGCTCCCTAACTTGACTTGACTTGATTGTAGAATGAACTCTCGGCAGCAGGGTGGCTGTGTGGCACATGCGTACGGGCTCCATTCTCATTCCCTCGCCGTCACTTCCCCTACCTCTTCATATCTTAAATCACTCTTGAGGCAGATTGGGCACTTTAGTGAAAAACTAAGAAAAACGAACTAAGTAATTGCAACACAAACACTTACTTAATCAGTTTTAATGTGAATAGAGGGCGACGGAAGAAGAGAACAAGCGGGCCGCTAGGGTGGAGAAAAGAATAGCTGCTCATGAAGCAGCAAGCACATCAACCTCCAAGCAAATGAATGCTAAATGTACAGAGAAAGAGGATGAAAACTATAAGTGAAGTGTATTCACTGCATGTTATCATGCAGTACGCCGTTACTGGTTTATAATATAATTTGTAAAAGTTCCTAAAGTTTCTGCCATCGTCAGTCTGCTCATTTTCTCTCCAGTGGCAGACCTTCCTGATTTACCAAAAAGACATCAGAGAAAACAGTAAAGTCAATCCTGAAGAAATGATCAGCTATTGCACTAAATGAAACGTGGTTGAATTCAGATGCCGCGGCAGTTTTAATCGAATCTGCGCCTCCGGATTACAGTTTTACTCATGCAAACCGCCAGGGAAAAAGGGGGGGCGGATTGGCTAACATTTACTCGAGCCGATTAAAATGTAAAGATGTCAGTTTTGGTAAGTTCAAGTCCTTTGAGTATCTTGCCGTTGTTATTCATGGAGATTCTCAAGTTCTAGTACTATCCGTGTATAGACCTCCTAAATATATAACGCGTCGTTTTTTGAGGAATTCTCTGACTTAATGTCAATTTTAATTACTAACTATGACACACTCCTAATAGTTGGCGACTTTAATTTTCATATAGATAATCAGTGTGATCTAAAAGTAAAAGAATTTATGAACCTCCTGGATTCTTTTGATTTGAGACAACTCATAAATCAGCCTACACATAAAGCAGGTCATACATTAGACTTAGTGATTACTAAAGGACTGAAAGTTGATATAAAACAGATCATTGATATTGGTCTATCAGACCATTTTCTTCTACTTTTTAATATAGAAATAATGATAAAAAACACTCATGAGAAGCATATTGTTAAAAACGCTTCTTTGATTCAGCAGCAGCTTTAAAACTTACAAACATTTTAAGCAATCAGTCCGTTTATAGTGCCAGCTATAATAGCGAGGACAATGTAAATAGTAAGGTGGAAAGATTTAATTCTAAAGTGAGAGCTGCTGTTGACATAGTTGCACCTGAAAAGACAGTGAAAAAATCTTCTAGCATTGGTATACCATGGAAGACCCAAAGAGTGTCTGATTTAAAGAGAACATGCCGTAGAGCTGAGCGTCAATGGAGGAAGACTAAACTTACTATCCACCATGAAATATTAAAAGTCAAAATAACAGAATACAATAACACAGTCCGTCTTGAGAGACCTGCTATTTCTCCAAGATTATAAATAACAATGCTAGTAATCCTAGAGTCTTATTTTCAACAATTGATCGCCTACTAAACCCAGGTAGCTCAAAGGAATGCCTCCTAAGTGCTTCCAGTGAAACCTGTGAGGCTGTCGCTGTATTTTCAATCAAAAATTAATGATATTAGAAATAACATAGTATATCTCCCCAACACTAAGGATCCCCTAAACCCCAACATCCTGTTATAAACAAATTAAACTCTTTCACTAGGATAGATTTACCTGATTTACAAAAATAATATCTCAATTAAAACCCTCCACCTGCCCTTGACCCGATACCAACAAGGTTTTTCAAAGAAGTATCAGGCGTGCTAATTGATAATGTTCTTGACATAGTAAATTGTCACTAGATACTGGGGTCTTCCCAGACTGTCTTAAGACTGCTGTAGTTAAACCCCTACTTAAGAAACATAATCTTGACCCTCGCTCTTGAAAATTTTAGACCCATCTCTAACCTGCCTTCTTAAGTAAAGTTCTAGAGAAGGCAGTCATTATGCAGTTAAATGACCACCTAAATAAACATGCTATTCTTGATAAATTTCAGTCAGGTTTTAGAACAAATCACAGCACAGAAACTGCACTCGTTAAAGTAGTAAATGACTTATGGGTAAATGCAGACAGAGGCCATTTATCTGTTCTCATCCTCTTAGATCTGAGTGCTGCATTTGACACCATTGATCACAACATTCTTAGAAATCGCCTTAGTCAATGGGTGGGCCTCTCTGGCAGTGTCTTAAATTGGTTTGAATCCTACCTGACAGGGAGAAAATATTTTGTTAGTTGTGGGAATTACAACTCAAGACACATGATATCCAATATGGTGTTCCACAAGGCTCTATCCTGGGTCCGCTGTTATTCTCAATCTACATGCTTCCGTTAGGTCAGATTATCTCAGGGCACAACGTGAGCTACCACAGCTATGCTGATGACACACAGCTGTACTTATCAATAGCACCTGATGACCCGATTCTATTGATTCACTAACACAATGTCTGACTAGTATCTCAGAATGGATGAATAGTAATTTTCTCAAGTTAAATAAAGAGAAAACTGAAATTTTAGTGATCAGCAATAATGGATACAATGAGGCTATTAGAAATAAACTGGATACATTAGGATTAAAAGTCAAGACGGAGGTAAAAAGCTTAGGGTGATTGTTGACTGTAATCTGAATTTTAAATCACATATTAATCAGATCATTAGGACAGCATTTTTTCACTTAAGAAACATAAGTAAAGTTAGACCTCTTATATCACTGAAAGATGCTGAGAAATTAGTTCACGCTTGTTTTCAGTCACTAGATTACTGTAACGCACTCCTCTCAGGACTACCCAAAAAGATATAAATCGTTTGCAACTAGTGCAGAATGCAGCTGCTAGAATCCTAACTAGGAAAAGAAAATCAGAACACATCACACCAGTTTTATGTCACTACACTGGTTACCTGTGTCATTCAGAATTGACTTTAAAATTCTGCTTATGGTTTATAAAGCCTTAAATAATCGCCCCATCTTATATATCGGAATGTCTGACACCTTATATTCCAAATCGTAACCTCAGATCCTCAAATGAGTGTCTCCTTAGAATTCCAAGAACAAAACTTAAAAGAAGTGGTGAGGCGGCCTTCTGCTGTTATGCACCTAAAATCTGGAATAGCCTGCCAATAGGAATTCGCCAGGCTGATACAGTAGAGCACTTTAAAACACTGCTGAAAACACATTACTTTAACATGGCCTTTTTATAACTTCATTTTAATCGTAATTTAACTTAATCCTGATACTCTGTATGTTCAATTCATCATAACAACTATTCATGGTGGCTCTAAAATCGGTACTGACCCCTACTCTCTTTCTGTTTCTTTTTCCGGTTTCTTTGTGGTGGTGGCCTGCGCCACCTCCACCTACTCAAAGCTTCATTATGCTCCAACAATGATGGACGGATTAAAAGGAAGAAGTCTACGTGACCATCATCATCATCAAGCCCTTCCGTGAGAATCCTAAATCCAAAGAGGACTGTTTCATTTATGTTAGGTAGAATGCCCAGAGGGGACTGGGCGGTATCATGGTCTGGAATCCCTACAGATTTTATTTTTTCTCCAGCCGCCTGAGTTTTTTGTTTTTCTGTCCCCTGGCCATTGAACCTTACTCTTATTCGATGTTAATGTTGATTTATTTTTTTTATAATTATGTCTTTCATTTTTCTATTCTTTAATATGTAAAGCACTTTGAGCTACTGTTTGTATGAAAATGTGCTATATAAATAAATGTTGTTGTTGTTGTTGTTGTGAGAAATTCAAACAGTAATGACACAAAGAGACTCTCACAACATCGCTCTGATGGACTTTGGGATGCTGACCATCTGTAGAGTGAGTAAGAAAACTGAGCTCAACACCACTGAGGTCAGCAGGTCAATGGCACCAGTCAGTATGTCAGGTCTGAATGGCCAAGGGCAGAAATGTCTTTTGTCAGTCGTGTCCTTTATGTCATTGATCTAAAGCATAGATCTAGTCTTAACTAGTCTAGTCTCGTTTAATCAAGGTGTCACAATACACCCGATAGAATGTCCTCATTGTGGCATCTTGACAGTCAAAGTATCCACATGTCTTGGTTGGTGATTGAGACAGAATTCTGAGTTTGTCGCTCTTTTGTCACCAACTGTGACAGCTCCATCTGGACACTCATGTGGAGAACAATGTAAGTTTAGGAGACCACCTTTCACCAGTCAGGATGACCTGAAGAACAAAAGACATACCCAGGCGTGTAGACCCTTCATGGGCAGCATTGGTTCAAATTGGGTTTCAGTTCAAATGTAAGCAGGTCAGTGACACACTTGAGTGTCCAGCTCTGCTTGTAGTTGTCATGTCACTTATTGAGACCCCAGGCAGTATGTGTGTCTGGCTTTGACTCAATTAACACAGTGGGGGGCCTCATTGTGGAATTACATGAAGGAACAAAGAGGACTAAAGACAAACAGACAATTTTAGATGATATACTGATAAGACTGACCTGAGACAGAGGTGACAAGTGTCTGAATGGGGATTTTAATGAGGTGATAAACTGAATATAAAGTGAGGGATTGCAGGAGAAGTGATGACAATGAATGAGGACTGAGGTGACAGGTTCTGAGTGTGACATTGACTGTTCTGACTTTATTAAACAGGCCTTTCTGGTCACTCATCGTCCTCTCATGGTGACAGTTGCTCCTCATGTTGTCCTGTCAACAGTGCAGTCAAATTGTTACTGACATGTCTGACCAACAGGCCACATGTGGACATGATAAGCAGGAATGGACTGAAATACAGAACTGCGTTTAATGAGGCAGAAAACACAAAGGTGCTGAGCTGATGTCCTTCTCACTTCGGTGAGCTCATCAGATGAAACTGCATGGAGAAAAAATAAGAAAAACTGAAGAAGAGTTAAAAAAAAAAGAAAGAAGGAGAAAGACAGCCAGCCATGAAATCCCTGTGCGTGTCTTGTCTTCACACCACATGATGTCTGTCCCTCTGTGCTTTTCTTGTCTTCTTCTCCACACAATCCCAGTGTTGTCTTATTACATTTCTTCTCTAAATGTGTCTCACTATAGAGGAGACTCCAGCAGCTCTCATGCATTTTGTTTTTCTGCTCTTCTTGTTTCTGTTTGATTTTTTATTTCATTCCCAAAATGCTCTTTCATCTGCTGTGGTCAGTGTCTCACCATGGATGGACGTCACGGTCAGCACAATCATTGAGGTCTCAGTCTTTGTGACAACTGGCAGGATGTTTGTTTGGGCTACTCTGGTGTTGTGTGGCTTCTCTGTCAGTCTGTATGTTCCTCCTCATGTCCACCAGATCCAGAGACCCTCTGTAGTACATCAAGGAACTCTGGAGGTCTATGGTTGCTTTTCAGTTTTCCCAGAATTCTTTTCTTTCCTTGGCCATCTTTATCACTGCCCATTTTCCACTCCCAGCTGTTCTTTGATGCCATCAACCCATCTTGTTGCTGGTCTTCCTACTCGCTGTTTCCAGTTTCTTGTTCTCTCTGTCATCATTGTGATGAGCCTCTCCCCTCCCATCCTGCATGTGTGACCCAACGTGTGTTCTTGACACTTCTCTCTTTATCTCCACAGCCTGTCAGATTGTCATCTCACCTCTAGATGTTGCTCAGCTCTCTCCTCAGTCCTTTCATCTCCAAACTCACGACTAACTGAACTGAATCTGGGCGACAAGAACATATTAATTTTAGGGGGAAAAATTAACAACATCGGAGATTCAGGAGTGACTCAGCTGTGTGAGGGGATGAGGAGTGAAAACTGCAAATTAGAAACACTAAGGTAAGTGAACAGCAAGTGTGTGTGTGTGTGTGTGTGTGTGTGTGTGTTTGTTGAATTGTTTTTCTTCTAACTTTATGGCTGTGACTGTTTTACCCCACAGTACAAACACTGTATTTAATCAGGACAGCCTGCAGTGTCCGATTTAGACAGACAGACAGACAGATGGACGTGAGGTGGACTCACATTAAATAAATGAATACAGCATTGTGACCCTGAGCCCCTCCCGCACAGTGGCTACTGTCATTGTTCTCTCAATTCAATCTTTAACTTTCTTTCTTGTCCCACAATGCCACACTCAATCTTGTCCCCCACCCTTCTTTGTCACTTTCCTCCCTCACACTCCTCTGATGTCCTCACTAAAGTTTGTTAAAAGTCACTAAAATAGTATAAGAAACACTGTGAGTGGGGGCAGAAGAGCTGACCAGAGTTGCCGTGGACAAACTGCAGCAGGACTGAGGTGACAGACAGAAAAAATAAGTGTAGGACATCAGAGATAAGGAGAGACAAAAGAAGAAGAGAAAGAGAGAGAAGTCAAAAAGAAAAGAAAAAAAGAAATAAAACAAGAGGATTAGGAGAAGGTGTGAGAGCTGAACATACAAAGGAACAGGAAGAAAGGCTGACAGCAGCTGTAGGAGTTACCAGCCAATCACAGCATGGAGTCTGCATGTGTTCCCAGTGTTTGTTTGGGTCTCCTCCAGCTTCACTGGTCTCATTCCACAGTCCAAAGATCTTCACGTTAGGTGGATTGGTGATGATAAACTGATCTGTATGTGTGTGTGTGTTCACCCTGTGATGGACCTGTCAAGGTGTTGTTCCTGCCCTGTACCTGATGCATGCTGGGATAGGCTCCAGCTGTCCCTTCACCCTGCTCAGTATAAGTAGATTAGTAACTTGGATGGACTAATGGTGAATGATGTTGAACCTGAGTCTACAAGTCAATGATCTGAGCTTACCAAACAACACAAACTTCACTCAACTGAATGGACAAACAACTGACTGGTCAGCAGAGACACAAGGCATTATGGGAAACAGAAGGAGTGGGAGAAAGAAAAGGAGATGGGAAATGAGGAATTTGGAAAAGACGAGTAAGAGAAAGGAAAAGAATTGAGAGCTGGAAATAAATACAAGGAGGGCAGTGACAGGACTTCACCATTAGAGAGCAGAGCTGTGTGGGAGACTTGAAGACCTGCAGATCAGGCTAATTATTATTTTTATTATTACAGTAAACCCTCATTTATCGCAGTTAATCCGTTCCAGACTCTACTGCGCTAAATGAGGATTCTTTATTTATAAATTGAATATTTTCACAGAGCATAGAAAACCTGCTAAATACTTTTTTTTTTTTAACATTTTAGCGCTCTCTAGACATGAAATAACACCCTTTAGTCAAAAGTTTAAACTGTGCTCCATGACAAGACAGAGATGACCGTTTCATTTCACAATTAAAAGAATGCAAACATATCTTCCTCTTCAAAGTAGTGCGCATCAGGAGCAAAGAAGGAGTGCGCGTCAGGAGCAAAGAATTTCAGAGAGAGAGAGAAAAGCAAACAATCAAAAATCAATAGGGCTGTTCCTCTGGACAAAGCAGCTGCAAGGAAGGGAGCAATGTGAAGGTAGTCTTTCAGCCTTTTTTAGAGGCTCTAGGCCAGTGTGTGAACAGTCCCTCCATTAGGAGCAGAGAATGTCAGAAAGAGTGAGAGAGACAGAGAAAAGCAAACAATCAAAAATCAATACATGCTGTTCGGGCTTTCAAGTATGCACCACACGGGAAGCATATCCTATATGTTTGAGGAGTTTTATTTAATACGTAATACATGCTCTGATTAGGTAGCTTCTCAGCCATCTGCCAATAGCGTCCCTTGTATGAAATCAACTGGGCAAAGCAACTGAGGAAGCATGTAACCTAAATTAAAAGACCCATTGTCCGCAGAAATCCACGAAGCAGCGAAAAATCCGTGATATATATTTAGATATGCTTACATTTAAAATCCGAAGTACATTAAATCTTGCCTGAAGAAGGGGCCTGAGTTGCCTCGATAGCTTGCATATTGTAATCTTTTTAATTAGCCAATAAAACGTGTCATTTTGCTTGGCTTTTCTCAACAAGGTGACAAACAACATTTGAGATACAATTGGCTCAATTTTTTTTCCAATTGGTGTACAGGCAGGTGAAGTACCTCTCTTGTGTTCACACAGCGTCAGTAGTAGAATTTAAACCCACAACCTCAGGGTTTGAAGTTGAAAACCTTAATCACTACAACACAGTGGGTGTTGCAGGGAGATAAATGTGTTTGATGTCATCTTGAATAAAACTTCCTCCATTGTCAAGCACTCTTTATGAAAGGCAAAACGAATATAAAGGACCCCAGTCACGCAGCATGGACATTTGTCTCCCTACTTCCATCAGACAGGTGCTACTGAACTATGAGCACCTGAACAGTGAGATTTAAGAGGAGTTTCTAAACCCCAGTAATAAGTCTGATCAACTGTTGTGTGTCTATAATCAAAGGAGTGAATGCAGTGGCACAACATCTGAGGTTCTTGTGTATGTGACGTCATGCTTAGTATTATTTACTGGGATTGTTACTAATATTAGATTGAAGGTTGAACTTTTTCTCCACCTGATGTTTTATGTTGAAGTTTGTTTTCCTGCTTTATGACAAATTAGTAGAAGGACTAAAATAACTGAACTCAATACAACTGAGGCCTTTACTGGATAGAGGTCAGCTGGTCAATGGCACCAGTCAGTATGTCAGGTCTGAACGGCCGAGGACAGAAGTGTCACATGTCAGTCTTGTCCTCACTGTCCATTATGTCCTTGATCCTAAAGTCCAGTCCACTCTGTGTCCTTAGTGGTGTCACAATAAACACACAGAGTGTCCTCAGTGTCTGGTTAGTGTGACATCAGGAGAGTCGATCAGGATAATCAGTTGAGCATCAAGCTCTCCAGTGTCCAGCAGTGACCCTCATGTTGCATGGCGTCCTACAAAACAGACAAAGGGTCTTCAATTTAATTAAATTTTATTGTCCCAATATTGTCATTATTTACCTCCTTCCCCTTGGCAATATCTTTTGTAATTATAACATTACGTTCCACTGTTATGCTGATGACACCCAGCTCTATCTCACTAGCAAGCCTACTGCTTCCTTTCCACCCTCCTCACTTACTGATTGCATTGCAGAAATCAAATCCTGGTTTTCTTCAGATTTTCTTAAGTTAATTAACAAGTTACAAAGCTGAGGTTCTACTCATTGGTACAAAATCAAAATTATCCAAAACTGATCATTTTTCCTTTGTTACTGATAATTCCTCTGTCTCCCCTTCCTCACAGTTAAAGAGTCTGGGTATCATCCTTGACAGTACTTTATCCTTTCAGTCCCACATCCCATTCATCTCCCGGTCTGCATATTTCCACCTGCGTAACATTAATCGTATTCACCCCACATCACTGCTATCCTTTGTCACAGCCTGTCTTGCCACTTCTCATCTGGATTATTGCAATTCCCTTTTCTTTGGTCTTTCTCGCAAATCTCTTTATAAGTTTCAACTGGTCCAGAATTCAGCTGCCCCCATCATTACTAGAAACCCCTCTATTCACCATATCACTCCCATTTTGCAGCAGATTCATTGGCTTCCAGTTCAGTTCTGAATTCAATTCAAAATTCTGCAACTAACTTTAAAGGCTATTCACATCCTTGCCCCTCCATATCTGTCTGACCTCCTCTATGTTGCCATTCCCTCCCACACCCTCAGATCCTCTTCATCCATCCACTTGACTGTTCCCTTCGTCCGTCTTACCACCATGGAGAGCACAGCATTCCAGCTTTGGAACTCACTACCACCTGAGCTTTGAAATATTGAATCATTTTCACTTTTCAAATATAAACTTAAAACTCATTTGTTAAGACTGCTTTTTCTCTTTGATTACAATTGCTCTGTTTGATTTTAACTTTTGTATTTTACTTTTGTTTATAATCTGTGTTCTGTCTATTGTTCGGTGTCCTTGCGTGTTTAGAAAGGCGGCTACAGATAAATAAAATGTATTATTATTATTTATTATTACGGTGGGCTGGCGCCCTGCCCAGGGTTTGTTTCCTGCCTTGCACCCTGTTTTGGCTAGGATTTGCCCCAGCAAACCACCGTGACCGTGTAGTTAGGATATAGCGGGTTGGATGATGGATGGATAGATTATTTATTATTAAATTTGGTTTTTCATCAGTTTATACTGAAGAGATCACAACATAAGATTAAGGACACATAACAAAGTACATAGCCATCAAACACAAACTTAGTACACATAAATAAAATATAGCAATGAGTGCAATACATCTGGCAGAGCATACTAGACATCAAAATTAAACCAACTTTTACTCTTAACTGATGACTGATGTAAATGCTACTCGTCATCATCCCATGATTTAAGACTGTGGGTGTTTATGAAAATTGAATTAATTTAACAGATTAACAGCAGTTGGAGTGAAACAGAATTTGAACTGGCTGCTTTTTATTCTCTGAACCTTCAACCTGTGACCTGACGGTGAAACCTAGAATTTTGAATGTAGTGGACGAGGCGTGTCTAACAGAAGACCCTCTGCTTTTGTAACACTTGCTTGTTAAACAGGTCTGTAAGATCAGACTGTCCAGTCCTTGTTATTTTACTGCTCCATTTTACAATTTTATTTACTCTGTTTTTGTTTTTGACATTAAGATTTCCAAACCAGGCTAGCAGTTTATAAATACAAACAGACTCAATACAAGATTTATAAAAGAGTGTCATCATGGAAGGACTCACATTACAAAGACTCGGCTTCCTTAAACAGTTGAACTGCTGCTGTAACTTTTTGCTGATGGCTTCTGTGCTTCCCTTAAAAATCACCTCTGAGTCTTTGATTGTCCTCAGATATTTATAACTGTCAATGATCTCCACTGCCTGCTCTTTGGTGATTGTTTCTTGCTGGTGAATGGTGCTGCTTCTAAGTTTGATTATTAGTTCTTTAGTTTTTCTAACATTGTGGTGTCGAAAAGACTCATCACACCAGTTAACAAGTCATCTCCCACTGGACCAGGACTGGTTTCATTCTCATTCAGTAGGCAAACAATCATGGAGTCATCAGCACATATTAAGATGAACCTGTCCTCAAATTTACTGAGACCACCATTAGTGAAGAGGAGTACAAAAGAGGAGAAAGAACAGACATGAGGGGACCTGTGGATGATGACAACACATCAGACAGACAGCCATTGACTTTCACTCCTCAAGTCCTATCTCTTAAGTCAGTCAGCCATTCTACCAAACTGAAGTTGAAATTAAATTCTTTAATAAGTCTCCGTGTAAGAAGTTGAGGCTGAATGGTGTTAAAAGCTGAAGAGAAGTTTACAAACAGGAGCCTCACATGAGCCTTGGTGCTCCACAAGGGGTCATACAAGAGATGAAGCAAAGTGACATAAGAACATAAGACAATTGACAATGTCTTCAGTTTTAAATGTACTTCCTCTTAAATTTCAGTGATGTCCTCGAATATGTGATATACACTTAAGCTGAAAGAATTCTGCTAGATCTCCTTTATCAATGCCTTTGAGCATTTTAAATACCTGGATGAGGTCCCCACACAGTCTCCTCTGCTCAGACTAAACAGGTTTAAGTCTGTCTCAGTAGGACATGTGCTTCAGTCCCATGATGCACTTGGTTGTTCACCTCTGCACAGTATCAAGTCCAGCTATGTCTTTCTTGTATTGTGGTGGCTACAACTGCACACAACACTCCAGATATGGTCTCACTAGTGAATTATACAATTTGAGCACAACATTTTGACTTAAATTTGACAGTTTTTATGATATAATCTAAAATTTCATTTGGCTTTTTCTTTGCTTCTGTTCATTTCTTAGTTAATGAAAATGCTGTGTGAACATAAACCCCTAAATCCTTGTCAAGGATCTCTTCCTGTAGACCAGTGTCCCCTGTCTTGTATTTATAATTAATATGCCCTTTGCCCACATGTAGCACTTTGCACTTTTTTACATTAAACTCTGTTTCACAGCTGTTCGCCCAGTTCAGCTTGTCCAGGTCTTTTTGGATTCTTTTAGATGCTTTTTCAGTGTCAGCCACTCCTCCAATTTTAGTGTCATCTGTGAATTTCACAAGTTTACTAAGTACACTAGAATCAATGTCATGGATAGAAAAAGTAATGAGGGTCCAAGGACAGACCCCTGAAGGACTCCACTGATGACCTCACTCCATTCTCCTCACCTCTTTATTCTTTGTCTCCTGCTGGATAACTAACTAGAGATCCAGTTTTGCAGGTTACTTCTGATGCTTACAGTTTCTAATTTCAGAATTAATCTTTGGTGTGGGCTGACTGAGTCAAAGGCTTTTTGAAAGTCTACGTGAATTATGTTGTAGGATTTTTTTTTTTTTGTCAATTATTCCTTTTGGTTTTTCCAATTGGCTTGGCAGGACCTTCCTCTCATAAACAATACAATACAATACAATACAATTTATTTTTGTATAGCCCATTATCACACAAGAAGTGCCACAATGGGCTTTAACAGGCCCTGCCTCTTGACAGCCCCCCAGCCTTGACTGTCTAAGAAGACCAGGAAAACTCCCAAAAAAACCCTTGTAGGGAAAAAAATGGAAGAAACCTTAGGAAAGGCAGTTCAAAGAGTGACCCCTTTCCAGGTAGGTTGGGCACACAGTGGGTGTCAAAAAGACGGGGGTCAATACAATAAAATGCACAAAACAGAACACAAGTAATCCTCTATATATAATATAAAAATAGCAGAATTCAACAGTTGATGATATCACATAATATGATTTGGATTTGTTCAGAGTTGTGGAGACCTCAGCCATCAAAGCTGCCTCCCCCATTTGGCCATTCCAAAGCTGAGTCAGCGCTGGGCCAGCCAATCCGATGAAAGGACCCCTCTATCCAACGATTTCTGTGATCCTCCATCAGAGATGACTTTACCTTAGGCAGTCAGAACATTTTGGCAGGTGGGCAGTGGCATCAAGTGCCATATTTGAGAAGCAAGAAGAGAAACAGAATAGGTGAGGGTTAGTATCCAATTATAACTATCCTGTTACTTAGGTTTTACTGCTAATGACTAACAGAGATGCAGTCTGTACAGTTAATCAGCAGCTCTAGTCAGGATATGCTAAACTGAAGTAGTGAGTCTTCAGCTGGGATTTAAAAGCTGAGACCGAAGGGGCATCTCTTATAGAAGCAGGAAGACCATTCCACAGTTTAGGGCCCCTTTAACTAAAAACTCGACCTCCCACTGTTATTTTATTAATCCTTGGAATCATAAGCAGACCGGCATCTTGGGATCTTAATGTGCGCTCAGGTTTGTAATTCAAAAGTTCAGACAAGTGAGCCAGACCTTGGCCATTTAAGGCTTTATATGTTAAAAGGAAGATTTTGAAATCTGCCTAAAACTTAACCGGAAGCCAGTGTTCAGATTTAAGAACTGGAGCTATGTGTTTGCATTTTCTTGTTCTTGTAAAACTTCTTGCAGCAGCATTTTGGATTAACTGGAGGCTGTATAAAGAACAGTTTGAACATCCAGTGAACACCTCATTGCAGTAGTCAATCCTACTAGAGATAAATGCATGGATTAATTTCTCAGAATCCTGTTTATTCAGAAAGCGCCTTAATTTCCCAGCATTTTTATGATGGAAGAAACATGATTTGGACAACTTTGTAATAGGCGCTTTAAAGAATATGCTAGACTCAAAGATAACTCCTAGATTGCGGGCTGATTCAGTAAAATTAATGGTGATTCCAACTGAGTTAAATGATGACAAAATATTGTTGTGATCAGCGTCATTCCCTACAACAAGTAACATCTCTGTTTTATCTGTATTTAAAGATAATTAGTTCTCATTCATCCATTCCTATAATTCACTGACACAACTAATTAAAGACAACATCAGAGAAACTTCATTTGATTTAAATGAAAGGTATAACTTGGTGTTATCTGCATACATGAGGTTTCCTAATGAGAGATCCCAGTGGAAGTCTGTAAAGGTCCCAGTACTGAGCCCTGCGGGACACCATATTGAACTTCTGTGTATAATGATGGAGTACTGTTGGCACATTTCTGTACGTGTTGGAATCGATTTGATAAATAAGAACTAAACCAAGCGAGCATGGGGCCTGTGAGCCTAACGTCATTTTCTAGCCTGTGCAGTCAAATTGAATGGTCAATGGTGTCAAACACTGTGCTTAAGTCTAACAACATAATTACAGTGGAGTTTCCTTCATCAGAGGATATCAGAATGTCATTTACAACCCGTGTTAGTGCCGTGTCTATACTATGACCAGTGCGGAAACCAGATTGGAATTTCTCAAATAAATTGTAATGCATAAGGTGTGACTGAAGCTGACTGGCGACTACTTTCTCTAGTATTTTAGAGAGAGGGGGTAAATATGAAATATGCCTATAGTTATTTAGTATGTGTGGGTCTAGGTCTGAATTTTTAAGTAATTGTTTAATGACTGACACTTTTAGTGCATCAGGTACTGTGCCCCATCTAGGCTGTTATTTAGTATATTATTTATGTTTTAGCAATTTTTAAATGTATTTCTTATTACGGTTTCCATACTTTTGCATGGCACAGAAGTAAGAGTAACTAGTCTGTATTTAACTATTATCCATTTTGTCCCCCTTCTTGAAGATTGGAGTCACATTTGCAAATTTCCAGTTCTCCGGTGTTTCTCGTTTCTGAAGTGACTGCTGCCTAATAAGAGTTTATAGACAATGTCTTTCGTTTCTTTCAATACAATTGGTGAGATCCCATCAGGTCAAGGGGTTCTATTAGCCTTCAACATACTGAAGTCTTGAAGCACAACTGACTCTTCTTTTTTAAAATCTATGAACTCGGAGTTTGTTTTTACTTCTACATGAGGCATTCCACTTGTTTATTCCTTTATAAATGCTTGGGTGAAATATTAATTCAGTTCATTTGCTGTTTCAAAGTAATTTTTAATGATTTATCCATTCATGTCCCTAAGGCTTTTTAATTTCTTTTTTATTGTCTGCTTACTGGAGTTGCGCTAAAAATAGAACTTGTTGTTTGTTTAGGATTCTTTAGTAATTTTTATTTCAGTTTCTCTTTTGATGTTAAAAATCTCTTGCTGTAGTGTCCGGTATTCCCCTATGTCACAATCTCTCTGTTTTTGGTTTGTTTGTTTTTTATTTTTGATTTTCTGGTACAGTGATCTTTACAGTTTAATTTGTTTCATCATTCTCCTATATATCCATTTTGGCTCATTTTTAAGTCATTTTGTTTTATAGGTTTTCAAAATGAACTCTCTTTGAGTCCAGATCAGAAGATAGCTGAAGTAACACCAATTGTCATTTAGAGTTGCTGAGTTTTTGTTTTCCCATTTGATGTTTTGTAGAAATGTCCTCATCTCCATAAAGTCTGCTTTCCTCAAGTTAGAAGTCTTTGTTTTGGTGTACAGTACATTTGTGTGTTTTCAAAGATTATCTCACATTTGACCGTGTTTTGATCACTGCTGCTTAAAGTCTCAGTATCTTCTGCTCTTGTTCCTCTGTCTTTATTGTTTGAGCAGATGAGATCTCGACAGGCGTCACCACACATTGGGCTTGAGACAAACTGGGTGAACAAACAGCCATTTGCCATCTGCACCATTTCAGTTTCCTTTTTTGTGTTCCGGACAGGGGCTTCTCAATCAATGTCTGGAAAGTTCACATCCCCCATGACCACTATGTTCTCTTTGTGGCACATCAGCCTTATTTGATTAACGCATATGTTTTTTGGCAGCCTGTTGTAAACTCCAATATCCAGAGCTCTGCCTTTCTTCCTCACCAGCTTAACCCCCAGTGATCAGTGCATAACACCGGTGTAAGCACACACTTGACTACTGTTTCCTTACCTCAAAGTGACAAGTAGTCTCTCTTCGGGGCTAACACCAAGTCGCAAATTGGTTGATCGTGCAATCTGGCATTGCACCAGCTGCAGCAGACAATCAAAAGTGGAAACCGACATCCGACAGTAATTAAAAAACTTTCGCATTTCTTCATAAAGCACAAAAAAACTTCCTTTAACCCGACGTTGTGCAGTCAGAGGATGAACCAGTAGCGCGGCGATTTTTCTCTCCCTACATCGCCGTATTACGAGTATTTTTAAAACAAGAAGATTAATATCTAACATAGCAAAATGGTCCATATTGAAAGGAGGCACCTCAAATAAAACGACAAGGGCTTTCATATCCAGTTCCCAACACTGCCTCCACAGGTTAACACACAAACTACAATTTGGGCTGCAGGCTGGCGTTAGACAGAGACAAATGAACGCTGGTGTAGAAGTCAATCGATCGCCACCACAAAATGCAACATAAACGTCTAGGACATTCAGAGCAAGTTCATTTATCCAAAAACTTAACGCCCGTGTGAACAAGGCCTAAGTCATCTTCAGTTGGATGATGAGCCCCATCTTAGTGAGGACATGTGGCTTTGCCTGGAAAATATTAGGGAAGGAGGTCTTATTTCAGGAGTGTGTTATAGACCACCCGATTCAGACAGTAATTTCAACACACATCTTTTTAGTAATATCAAAAAGGCAAGTTTACAAGGGGATATTATAGTCATGGGGGACTTTAATTATCCAAATATTAACTGGGATAACCTTGCAGATGTAGGAGCACAAGAGCAGGAGTTTTTAGGAGTAATCAGTGACTGTTTTTTAACACAGCATGTTAAAGCACCAACACGGGGTGAAGCCTGTCTGGATTTAGTATTCTGTAATAATCAGGATAGAATTGAGGGTGTAGAGGTGATTGAACCACTAGGGTCAAGTGACCAGAATGTAATACAATTCTCAGTATTTCGTAAGAGTACAGATGCAAAGACTAAAATTGTTAAATTGAACTTTGGTAGGGCTAAGTTTGATCAGATGCGACAAGATCCAAGTAGGATAGACTGGGATAAGCTTTTAAATGTGGAGACAGTCGAGGAGCAGTGGAACAGGTTTAAAAATGTTTTACATGTAATGCAGGACAGATACATACCTAAATGTGGAATTAACTCCATGGTGGATTAATAAAAACTTAAAAATTAAGTTGCAAAGGAAAAAAACTGCTATATAAGGCATATAAGACTAATGACTGCAAAGTGAATTGTAGAGCATATGAGAACATGAGGGCAACCATTAAGGAGGTTATCAGGGAGGCTAAAAGAAAGTTGGAGAGGAATATAGCAGATAAGGCGAAAGAAGACCCCAAGAGATTCTTTCAGTATTTTAGTAGTAAAAGAACAGTTAAGGAGGAGGTCAAGTTCATCAGGAATAGTAAAGGGGAATTAAAAGATACAGACAATGAAATAGCAGATGCCCTAAACTTACATTTTTCTGAGGTGTTTACAAGTGAGCAAGTGGATAACCTGCCATCTGTAACAGGAACTACTAAGGAGGTACTGAGGGATTTGGAAATTGTAGAGGGAGAAGTGCTGCTCAGATTAAATAAGATGAAATCAAACAAATCACCAGGCCCAGATAATATTTATCCTTGTGTTCTTAAGGAGGCTAGTGAGTACATATATAAACCCTTGACACATATTTTTAGGAAGTCACTGGCACTGGAGAGATTCTGAAGGACTGGAAAATGGCAAATATCATCCCATTATATAAAAAGGGTGACAGGGCAGATCCAAGCAACTATAGGCCAGTAAGCGTAACATGCATCACAGGAAAATTGATGAAAGGAACTATTAAGTATAAGATTGAGCAACACATGACAAGGACAGGAGTTTTTCAGAACTGTCAGCATGGGTTCAGAAGAGGGAGGTCATGTTTTACTAACATGCTGGAATTCTATGAGGAGGCAACAAAAGGATACAATCAAAGTGGAGCAGATGATATTATTTATCTGGACTTTCAGAAATCATTTGATAAGGTGCTGAAGTGGGAGTTCAGGGTGATGTTTTTAGATGGGTGCAGAACTGGCTCAGACACAGGAAGCAGATGGTGATGGTGCGAGGAACCGCTTCAGAACTGGCTGATGTTAAGAGTGGTGTTCCACAGTGGTCAGTGCTAGGGCCGTTGCTATTTTTAATATATATAAATGATTTAGATAGGAATATAAATAACAAGCTGTTTAAGCTTGCAGATGATACCAAGATAGGTGGATTAGCAGATAATTTGGAATTCGTTATATCATTACAGAAGGATTTGGATAGCATACAGGCTTGGGTAGATTTGTGGCAGATGAAATTTAATATCAGTAAATGTAAAGAATTACACATAGGAAGTAAAAATATTAGGTTTTAATACACAATGGGCGGTCAGAAAATCGAGAGTACACCTTATGAGAAGGATTTAGGAGTCATAGTGGACTCTAAGCTATCGACTTCCAGACAGTGTTCAGAAGCCATTAAGAAGGCTAACAGAATGTCAGGTTATATAGCGCCTTGATCTGTGGAGTACAAGTCCAAGGAGGTTATGCTCAACCTTTATAACATACTGGTGAGGCCTCATCTGGAGTCCTGTGTGCAGTTTTGGTCTCCAGGTTACAAAAAGGACATAGCAGCACAAGAAAAGGTCCAGAGAAGAGCGACTAGGCTGATTCCAGGGCTACAGGGGTTGAATTATGAGGAAAGATTAAAAGAGCTGAGCCTTTACAGTTTAAGCAAAAGAAGATTAAGAGGTGACATAATTGTGTTTAAAATTATGAAGGGAATTAGTACAGTGGATCGAGACTTGTATTTTAAAATGACTTCATCAAGAACACGGGGACACAGATGGAAACTTGTTAAGGGTAAATTTCGCACAAACATTAGGAAGTTTTTCTTTACACAAAGAGCGATAGACACTTAGAATAAGCTACCAAGTAGTGTGGTAGACAGTAAGACGTTAGGGACTTTCAAAACTCGACTTGATGTTTTTCTAATGAATGATTTGACACCAGTCAGTCCAACGTGAATGCAGGAGACCCTGTCAGGTATATAGCGCCTTACTTTATAAGAATGGCAGTGGTCTCATGTTCACACTGCACTTCAGTGAAAAGTCAGAATACAAGTGGCCATTGAACCTTTGTGTTGTTTTTCCTCCTGTCTGTCAGTCTGTCTGTCTCTCCTCATGTCCTCACTTCTCTCTCTTCTTCTCCACAGCCTTAGGTATTGTGGTCTCACCTCCAGATGTTGTTCAGCTCTCTCCTCAGCTCTTTCTGCTTCACACTCACAACTGACTGAACTGGACCTGAGTGACAACAACATGGAGGATTCAGGAGTGGATCAGCTGTGTGAGGGGCTGAGGAGTGAAAACTGCAAATTAGAGAAACTGACGTAAGTGAACAACAAGAATGTGTCTGTGTTTGTGTATCTGTGTGTTTATGGACACTTTGTTCAGTGTGTCATAAAATCACTCCGCACTTAACATCTCCATTTGCTTGTTTGTGTTCATATTGCTTGGCTCATACTCAAACTTAACTATTGATGTCTCAATTTCAAAGGAGTGTTATGGCTGTGGCCACCAAGGCCATCGCAAACCTTTTAAGAGCATGGGGATCAGAGAGGCCACAGAGGAGTCACAGGATGGCTTTAATTCAACATATTTCAATGTCTTTAAAATGGACAAATGGGAATTAGCACAAAACAACTGCAAAAAATAAGGACAAACTCGGGTTCAAGCCTGACCCCACACGACTGGACCAAGACAAAGAAATGGGAGGACTAGAAAAAGGCCTGGAAAGCACAGCCTGGAGTAAAGGAGGAGAGAGGACAAGAGGAACAGCTGAGACAAGCTTGGGGACAATTCTGTGCACATGGCTGTGTGACAAGTGACAACTGAAATGTAAAGTTGCTCAACCCACCAGACAGGCCAGCTGGACCAGTCCAATGGCAGATAAAAAAGACCACCGGACATTCACAAAGCTGCTGTTCACTTCCACTACACCACATTAGGGGTGACTCAGGACAAACTGACACAATGTGACTGCACTTTCATGACATTTCCTATCCATTTATTCACGAAGAAAAGGATATTGATATTGTAATGTGATAACAAGTGAAGCAGAGGCCCATTTAAAGTTATCATGAAATGAATCTGATATATCTAAAAATGTATTTTAGGACTTTCAAATTAAAGTGAATTTCAAGATATCTTAAAATAATTTCCCATATGGCAAGCCAAATGAATATTTAGAGGCACAGTCATATAAAAAAGTTTGGGAACCCCTCTCATCCTGCATAATAATTTACTTTCAACAAAAAAAGATAACAATGGTAGGTCTTTTATTTCCTAGGAACATCTGAGTACTGGTTTATTTCCGAACAAAGATTTTTAGTGAAGCAATATTTAGTTGTATGAAATTAAATCAAATGTGAAAAACTGGCTGTGCACAAATGTGGGTCCCCTTGTCATTTTGCCGATTTGAATGCCTGTCACTGCTCGGTGCTGATGACTTTCAACACCACATTGGTTGGATTAGCTTGTTAAGCCTTGAACTTCATAGACTGGTGTGTCCAATCATGAGTGGTAAAAGGTATTTAAGGTGGTCAACTGCAAGTTGTGCTTCCCTTTGACTCTCCTCTGAAGAGTGACAGACAGCATGGGATCCTCAAAGCAACTCTCCAAAGATCTGAAAACAAAGATTGTTCAGTCTCATGGTTTAGGAGAAGGCTACAAAAAGTCATCTCAGTGGTTTAAACTGTCAGTTTCAACTGTAAAGAATGGAATCAGGAAATGAAAGGCTCAGGCACAGTTGCTGTTAAACCCAGCAGGTCTGGCAGGCCAAGAAAAATATAGGAGTGGCATATGCACAGGATTGTGAGAATGGGTACAGACAACCCACAGATCACCTCCAAAGTCGTGCAAGAACATCTGGCTGCAGATGGTGTATCTGTACATCGTTCTACAATTCAGCGCAATATGAACAAAGAACATCTGTATGGCAGTGTGATGAGAAAGAAGCCCTTTCGGCACTCGCACCACAAACAGAGTAAACATTGTATGCAGATGCTCATTTAGATAGATAGATAGATAGATAGATAGATAGATAGATAGATAGATAGATAGATAGATAGATAGATAGATAGATAGATAGATACTTTATTAATCCCAAGGGTTTAGACAAGCCAGATTCATTTTGGAAGAAAGTGCTTTGGACTGATGACACAAAAATGGAGTTATTTGGTCATAACAAAAACATGGCTTTGCATGGTGGAAGAAGAACACCACATTCCAAGAAAAACACCGGCTACCTACTGTCAAATTTAGTGGCGGCTCCATCATGCTGTGGGGCTGTGTGGTTAGTTCAGGGTCTGTGGCCTTGTTAAAGTTGAGGGTCGGATGAATTCAACCCAATATCAACAAATGTTTCAGGATAATGTTCAAGCATAAGTCACAAAGTTGAAGTTACAGAGGGGTTGGATATTCCAACAAGGCAATAACCCAAAACACAGTTTGAAATCTACAAAGGCGTTCATGCAGAGGGAGAAGTACAATGTTCTGGAATGGCCGTCACAGTCCCCTGACTTGAATATCATCGAAGATCTTTGGGATGATTTGAAGCAGGCTGTCCATGTTCGGCAGCCATCTGATTTAACTGAACTGGAGAGATTTTGTATGAAGAATGGTCAAAAATACCTCCATCCAGAATCCAGACACTCATCAAAGGCTATAGGAGGACAGCGTCTAGAGCAGGGGTCTCCAACCTTTTTTCCCTTCAGAGCTACTTTTACAAAATGAAAATGGCCGAGAGCTACTCATGTTTTCTAACGTTTATTCTCATAGCTTATTTCAACCCAAACAAGCTGAATACGCTTGTTTTGCCTGAATATTTTCAAAATGTTGGTGTCTGCAACTCACATTTTGCATTAAAACATCACAAAAATATTTAGTTCACCTGCAAGTGCATTCTGTACGTCTGTATGCATTTTCTAGTGTGTCTCACACTATTGAATTAAAACCTGAATGCTGTCAAAATTCTAAATACACAGATATGACTTATTCATTTGTCATTTTGTCACATGTCACTGTGTCACTTTATTCACATGTGTGTGACGTGTTTTTGAGTTGGTTAGATGACTGACACTGCCTGGAGTCAACAAAAGAGGTGTATGGTGGAGTGTAGCCACTGAGGTTCACTCTTATGGAGTCATTTTAATGTTCATCTGTCAGTCTTCTTCTGAACTTTGATTTCATGACATTCATGTCAGACTCACAGAGGTATGGAGACCCAAACAAAGCAAACATTTTCAGAGCTGTTTGTTGAAAAATGTTATAGTTATCTGGCTCTACTAAGCTCCAGAAATACTGAGAATGCTGTTGAGACTTTAACTGCACATTATTTTGAAGGTTTACTAATATATAATATATAAAATCCAATGTCTGTCTGTATGTCTGTCTATTTATAAACAAGAGAACTACTTAAAGAATTTAGATCTGTTTTTTTCTATAATTTGCTTGAACATTCCAGTTGATTTTGTGACTACTCTAATTTCGCAGTGTATCATAGTTCACTTGCGGTACCGATTTATTTGTGCGAATCCAAGAAACACGCGGTGGGCCGACAGGAGGTGCATTCCTCACTCATTCGCCAGCTTCGTTGCATAGTCCTTAACTCTGCTTAGCTAGCGAACAAGAGAACAATTGAATTCAACTTTGTTTGATATTTAAAATAAAGTGTTACTTAGGTGTTGATGAGTTTGAGTCCGGATATTCTCTTAAGTGTATGCCACATTGAAAAGAGAGATTGAAATTCAGATTGTGGATCGTAATTTTGTTTTAAAAGGATCGTGATTTGATTTATTTTTAAAGATCGCCCACTACTAATTTGACTAATCAAGTTTTTAAATTTATAGGATTCATTAACCCTTTGGCAAGCTACTTGGAAAAATGTTGTGAGCTACCAGTAGCTCGCGAGTGACATGTTGGAGATCCCTGGTCTACAGGCTGTTATATTTGCCAATGGAGGCTCAACTATTGGTGTCATATTTCTGTTGAGGTGTCTACATTTATGCACCTGTCTAATTTTGTTACGATGCATATTGCATATTTTCTGCTAATCCAATAAACTTAATGTCACTGCTGAAATACTACTGTTTCCATAAGGCATGTCAGATATTAAGTGAAAGCTGCTACTTTGAAAGCTCAGCTAATGATAAACAAAAATCCAAAGAATTAAGAGGGGTTCCCAAACGTTTTCATATGACTGTATCTCGAAATATAATTAAGATATCTTAAAAACATTTACAAAATCTTCAAATTCACTGTTGTTTGAAAAATGTAAAATAACTTTTTGGATATCTCAAATTCATTTCAGGATACCTTAAATTGGGTCTCTGATCTACTTGAGAAATCTTAGAATGCATTTCAAGATATCTCAATAGCATTTTCAGATATCTCCAATACAAGTTCAGATATCTGAAATACATTTCAAGATATCTCAAGTAACTTCCTGAGCATTTCAAGATGTCTCAGATACATGAAAGAATCTTGAATCTTGAAAGAGTAAGACATTTTACAGGAAGCGGTTTTGAGGTATCTTGAAGGGGTTTTGAGATATCTTGTAATGCACAAGGAGTTATTTTAAGATATTTGAAAATGTATTTTGGATATCTTGAAAGGCATGTGAGATATTTTACATTTTATTCCAGATATCTTATAATGATAATGAAATTATTTTGAGATCTCAGAATGAACTTTTAAATATCTTATAAAGTAAGTTTCATTTTAAGATATCTGAAATTCATTTTCAAATATCTTTACATGTTAATTTGGCTTGCCATATGTAGATGTATTTTAAGATATCTTGAAATGTATTTGAGGTATCTCAAAATACACAGGTTCTTATTTCAAGATATCTCTAATTGTATTTCAGATTCCTCATTTTCCAACTTGCTTAGTCCTGAATAGGGTTGCAGGGAGTGCTGGAGAAAATCCCAGCTTGCACAGGGCACAAGGCAGGAACAAACCATCAACAAGATGTCAGTCCATTGCAGGGTTAACACACACCCCTCAGTCACATAAACTAGCCAATTTAGTATCACACATGCACGTCTTTGGAGTGGGGGTGGCAACCAGAGCACCTAAAGGAAACCCACACAAACACGGGAAGAGAATACAAACTGCATGCAGGGAGGACCCGGGACGTGAACCCTGGTCTTCATACTGATAGGCAACAGTGCAACCACTGTGTCACCGTGCTACACATATCTTGAAATTCATTTCAGAGATCTCAAAATAGTATTAGTATTAGTGTATTATTTCTAGATATCATGAAATCTGTCTGAAATATCATAAAATTAATTTCCAGAAATCTTAAACAGCATTTAGAGTTATTTCTAAATGTTAATTTGGCTTGACATAGTAGTTGCATGCATTACCCAGGTTGGTGAATCTCCAATTCTTTGACACAAGGATACTTTTCTCTCAACACATACCACAAAAACACCTGATTGTGCATATTACTGGGTTTTCTCAGTAAACTCAGAACATGAAAAGCTGTTGATTAAACAACAACCCTCTCAACCACCAGCAACCACCTAGCAGAGGATATGCGGAATTAATTTTTTTTTTCCTAGAAATTTTTAATTAAATTGTAAATAGCATGCAGAGACATTCAGAATTAATGCAAGGAACGGTCACCAGTTGGACTAAACATATTTCTTCTTTCATGAATGGAGTAAATTTAGCTGAAAGTAAAACACAATTTATTACATTTATTTTTTGTTATAAGAGAAACATTGAGATTTGCTCGAAATTCAATTGTTCAAATCATTTCACTCCTCACTATTTGACACTAATGTCAAAAAGTGTCTGAAATTTACCAAAAGTAATCCTCGTGAATAAAGAGTGGTTTGGAAACTGCTGATGGTGAGCTCAATGGCTTGATGGACTCTGAAAAACTGGAGGGCCTGTCGATGTCTCTTATGCCCTGTTGTCCTGCCAGCGGAAAGGACATTGAACATCACAATGTAGTATGCTCTGTACCACAGATGTGTGTTCTTACATGATATTACATGACAATTGGACAGGAAATAATGCTGAGACTGAGACATACTGATGTCATCCTTGAAAATGGATGAGAAGTGGCTGAGAAATTTGTGCTCTGAGGTGTGAGAGTTAATTAAAAATACATTTTGATTCTAAAAACTTTGTGTTTGGGTTGCCACTAAGGAGCCATGCAGGAAATGTAAAAATTTCTTTCCCTGTTAAAAGGTTTATTTATGCCTTTCTTTTGCCAGGAGTAAAAAGTGCTGAGAGTTTGGTTGAGCATTTGTAAAAGTTACTTGTACTTGTTCTTGTTATTTGTATTCCAACTTCTGTCGCCAAGGCAGTGCAGTAAGCAACAGTAGCTGACACTGACATCTCTAAGTAAATAACTGGTGTCTTATTAATAACAGAAAAAACAATTCATTATTGGGGATAAAAGTCAGTGGCTGACTTGAAAGCAATAAAGAAAAGAGCTCAGCTGACAGGCGAGTAGCAGTAAGACGTCAATCAAACATAAGTGGTTGTAGGAGTAGACAAGACAATAATAAATGAACCCACAGTGTATATTAAGTAAGTGTGTTTTTCTAATTGAGCAGTTCTTAGCAGTCAAGAAAGTAGAGAAGTTAAGAGAGCAACAGTTTAAAGAAAATTAAATACAAAGAAATACAAAGGAATACAAATAGTGTGAGTCGGGAGCTTGTAAGTAAGTAATAAGAGGAGTGCAAAGTTAAGAGAAGAGACAGGGAAAAGTAAAAAAAAAAAAAAAATGTAGTAATAATCCACAGTCAAATTTTAATAATGAGGCCAGTGCAGTGTAACCCCTGTTGGATGTGAAACATTTTAGAGGACGGGTTGGAGGATCCTGTAGTCTTCTATGATGGCTACATCTGCTGAAGATACCAGCTGATCCAGCACCTCAAGCTCAGAGTCGCTAAAAAAGGAGGAGGAGATGGCTGGCCTACATTGTAGTAGAGAATTGGTGGACCTGGCCCAGGTGTCCTATAGAGAGAAAGTGTGTACTAGGTGACGCTGGAGGAGATTCCAGACCAGAGAAGTAGAGAAAGGCGGATCACGGTCACAAGGTGCAAGGTAAAAAGTGCACACTGTCTGGGGGCATCAACCCCAGAACTGGAAGTGTGAAATTGTTTTCAGGTCCTTGCAGAGCTAGACGGTACCTCTGAAGATTCTAAGGTGGTAGACAGGCATGAGGATCCCCAACGGGCCATCAAATAACAGTTCCTGGAAAGAGAGAGGTTGTGATAGTTGGAGGCTCAGTCATTATAGGAATTGATGCACATTGCATACAACGTGATTCCTGATTTTAAGAAAGCCCTCCCCTTCCTTTTGATTGCTTTGGTAAAATTCATTATGGGGTACTTGGTGTTAAGAGTTTTTACTTTAAATGATGTGTCAGGCTGTTGGGCTTGGCAGCTATTATGTGAAGTGATGAGATGAGCTGATTGTTACATGCAGGCTCAGTCAGCTCATCTCTTTTGATATTATGCAGGTTGTTTGGCGGGAACCTGTGCCCACGGGGATAAAAGGAGCCTGAGTAGGTTAGATTGGGAGGAAAGAGTGAAAAAGAGAATGGAGGGAGGTGATATCAGAGGTAAGAAAAAAGAAATGTCAGGTTCAAGGCAGAGCTGGTGCAGTGGAGAGGAAGCCTGGTGGTGAGGGAAGTCAACCCGGTACTGAGCCACAAAGGGAGGCAGACATGACCAACCATTCGGAGAAGTACTTCGGATGCTGAGTAACAAAGATGGTTTTATACCAATGATGTTAGAAAGAAACTTTCATTACTCACTTATCAGCACACCGACATGTGTTACCAAAAAAGTTCACTTACTCTTCACAAGGGCCTTAATACTCCCAATAGGGACACAACACCACAATGCTACAAATAGGAGTGAAAGATAAAGAACTTAACAACATCATCTCTTTTGGATAAGAAAAAACAATTAAACTGCAGTACACACCAAATATTTATTTAAATGCACAGAACTAATGATTACTCTTCTTCAAATAAAAAAAAATAAAAAAAAATGCCTATGCTAGTCACTTACTGTGCCATATTCCGTCTATAAGTCCTTTTAAATATACAAAAGGAGACGTCTCTTTTTTCAGACAGTCAGCAAGCTGGTCCTTTGTAGATGACCACAAAACACATTGGACTTTTTAATCTTGAAGACGTTCTTTTATCCCACTTAATTCTTGATGAAGTCTTTTCTCTGTTACAGACCTGATGGATTGAATCACACCAAGTAAGCAGTAGGTGTCTGTCCTGTTTTTGACTTTAGTTGTTCTAGTTAGGTGCTTTGAGGGGAGCGTCCCTTTTTAAGAATTTAGAAGAGACTACAGCAGTGGGCTGAAGATTCTCTATATAGCTAACTTGGTGCATATATATTTCTCCATTGACACTTAGAACTTCTAGTCCCACATAGCCGAAGTGCTCATACCCTTCATCACCATCCTGCAAAGTTGATCTGAGGTATGGAATAACTGAGATAGAAAAGTTATGTGCACCCACCCATATAAAGTCATTAACATGGCATATAAGAATTCCATTCACAGTATCATCTTCATCTAACCAGTACAAAAAAACTGCAGGATCCATTTGTGCCACATTTCCACCCATCTTTAGCATGATCTCCTTGACTTTATTATACCAGTAAAGTGGAACATCTATGAGACCACAAACGTTTTCTGAGCCTCCACAGTTTTTCCCGACACAGCGTCAAACCCTGTAGAAAAGCACATTTGACGTCCAAGGAATGAACTGTCCATTGTCTTTGACAGATGAAAGCTAAAAGAACTTTGAGAGGTTTTGAGCCCATTAAGTCCATCAAACTCTCTCGCCACTGTGGTGTGCTTTGGGTTTTTCTCCTTCTGAAGTCTGTTTTGGAGTGTGTGACCAGCTAAGGTGACTGGGGCAGAAACTGATGTGAAGGAAGACTGCTGTTGCTGGTGGTCTCTTTTCTTGCTGACGAGAACATAAATGGCAAGCAGAGGAGATGTCAGTTTTAGAAGGTGAAACAAAACTCTTGTTATGTTTAATGGACCAAATCTGACTGTGATGTTCCCCTTATTTTTTATCTATATCACATTTAATGAAGTGATACAAAACATGATAAAACTGGATGTGATGGACCCAATAAAACACACCTTTTCAGCCCAATAGACAATTTTTTTTTTGCAGTTGTGTCACACGCTTGCTCCATGTCAAGTCTGCGGGTCCAACATCAGACTGCATGCTCTGGGTGGCCGGCAAGTTTTCAAGAGCCCCACCCAGAAAGACAGGGGTAGCTCTGGACACTGCAGCTGAGTCAGTTACCCTCATTTGGTTTCTTCTCAGAGCTGCAGGTTGTAAAGGAGAGACAGTCAGTGTGAGCGCCCCATCTCATCTCAGAGTGGTATCACTTACCTCAGCAGAGACAGGAAGGTCATCTCCAGGTACACATGCATGACAATACATATAACTGTCTGTTATGTTTTCACGTATTTTTCATAATTGTTTTCATTATACTTGTTTTTATTTATTGCTGCATTTATCTGGAAGTTTTTGTTGTTTTGTAACCGTGTTCTTCTTCATTACTTAAATAATATTCATGATTGTTTATATTGTATTCTTTTTGGTTTATTATTTCTTTACATGAATATGCATTCTCTTTAATAATTAATATCTAGTTTATGTTTTTTGCCATTTTATTTAATTACTCTTTACAATTTTGTTATGATATACCACTGTGTTTTATGAGTTATTATAAATTTCTTTGTGTTCATTTCACTTATTCTGTCTGTTTTTGGGTGGCACAGTACCAGTGCTGGTGCCTTGCAGTATGGAGATGATGGTTCAAGCTCTGAGTGCTCTCTGTGTGGAGCTCACGTGTTCTCTGTGTGGTTTTCTTCCACAGTCAAAGAACATGAAGGTTATGGGACTTGGTGTTGTTGAAGTAGAACTTGTGTGTGTGTGTTTGTGTATGTTCACCCTGTGATGGACTGGCACCCTGACCAGGTGTTGATCCTACTTCATACGCAATGACTGATATGAAAAACCTTGTCCGGTACGGGAGATGGACATCTGAGGCAGAATCTGTTAGCAGTGGTGTTATTTTTCCGATTATTTTTTTAATAATTTCAAGGTATCCTGTGTTTTTTCAACCGTTTTGGTGCGTTCAATTATAGTATATACAGTGTCATAAATACGAGTCCAAGACATTATAAAAGTTTGGGGCATCCACCCATATATTGTTTTTCCCAGCTGCAAAAGGGTTTTATGAATCAAATACACGATGTGCTTATCACAGAGTCCAAAACAGAACTGCTATAGTAGCCCAAGATGGAGGCTTTAAAGGTCTGCAAAAAAACTGATGTCAGCAAAGAGGCCGGAACCAGAAGTGATGTCATCAAAGGGGCCAGCTTTGGAAGTGACGTCATCAAAGGGGCCGGCTTCGGAAGTGACGTCTTCTGAGGCACCGGAACCTTGCAGGATTTCCCAGGAAAGGTCTGTAGAGAACTGAGAAAGACAGTCAGCGCACTCCACCGCCCCCTGGTCAGATGTTTTATTACAATTACTCAAGCCCTTTAGCTGCCTCCTACTCGCATGTGTGTGATAAGGCCCCCCCCTTCAGCCCAAACCCATCGGGTTGGGCGTCCTGTACTGAGAGGTCGTGGGCATGAGAGAGAGCATCAGTGTTGGCATGGAGAGAACCCTTACGATGAATAATCGAAAACTTGTAAGGTTGAAGGTCAAGAAACCACCTAGTGACCTGTGGACTCGACTCCTTGTGAAGGGCCATCAACTGTAAAGGAGCATGATCCGTCACTAGAGCGAACTCCTGGCCCAAGAAGTAGTACCTCAACTGCGTAATCACCCATTTGATTGCAAGGGCTTCCCTTTCCACCACTGCGTACCTGGTCTCCCGAGCCAACAGTTTCCGGCTCAGATACATGACGGGGTGTTCAACACCATCGACGCTTTGGCTCAGCACAGCACCCAGGCCTGTGTCCGAAGTGTCCGTCTGGTGAATAAAAGGGACAGAAAAATTAGGAGCTTTTAATATTGGTGCTGACGTAAGAGCCTGTTTCAAGTCACTAAATGCAGCGTCCGCCTTGTCAGTCCATACCACATGATTAGGAGCCCTCTTCTTTGTAAGATCAGTCAAGGGCGCCACTCTCTCTGAAAACTGAGGTAGAAACCGGTGGTAGTACCTGGCCAACCCGAGAAAGGCTTGGATTAGCCTCTTGGTTCGCAGACAGGACCATTTAACAATGGCATCTATTTTTGAACACTGTGGTTTTACGGTACCCCGATCCACAAGGTAGCCAAAATATTTAGCCTCTTTCAATCCAAAGAAACATTTCTTGGTATTAATAAGAAGCCTCCTAGTGTCCGCAATACCGCAGTGACCTGCTGTACATGTTCCTTCCATGTGCTGGAATAGATGACAACGTCATCCAGATAGGGAGCACTATGCGCATTATGGGGTTGGAGCACTTTGTCCATCAGACGCTGGAAAGTCACAAGAGCCCCATGTAACCCGAATGGAAGAACCTGATACTGCCAGTGTCCGCTTGGAGTGCTAAACACGCTCTTGACCATCGCGAAGTCTGTTAAAGGAATCTGCCAGTACCCTTTTGTCATTTCAAGTGTGGTCAAAAGTTCAGCTTGTCCAAGTCTCTCGAGGAGGTCATCCACGCGAGGCATGGGATAAGCATCAAAAAGGGAGACCTGGTTAGGCCGAAGGAAGTCATTGCAAAACCTCCAGCTGCCGTCAGGCTTACTAACCAACACAACTGTGCTGGACCAGAGACTATAACTTTCCTCAATCACTTCTAGTTCCAGCATTCGCTTGATTTCCGGGCTCCACTTCTGTTTTCTTTGCCTCAGGAAGTCTATAGGGGCGCTCCTGGACTATAACCTCTGGTTCAGTCACTATGTTGTGCGCAATCAGAGAGATCCTTCTGGGTTTTTCACTCACCGGACAGGATAGCTGAGTCCAGCTCCCGTTTTTGTCTATAAGTTAATTCCTCGCCGAAATTAAGGGTGTCTATGTGAGCAAAGAATGAGCAGGGCTGAGCGGAGGTGGGATCTGGTTCCCTCTCCTTCCACAGCTTCAGCAAGTTCACTTTATAAACCTACTCAGTTAGTCTACGATTGGGTTGCTTTACCAAATAGTCGTCCAATCCTTTTCTCTCTTTAATTTCACAAGGGCCTTGCCAATGGGCAAGCAATTTAGAATGGGAAGTGGGAACTAATACCATGACATGATCCCCCGGCTGGAATTCTCGAAGTGTCATGCCACAATCGTAATAACGGGCCTGTGCTGCTTGTGCCTCATCCATATGACTTTTTAAAATAGGTCGGATTTTGTGGTCTCGTCCGATGCGAGAGATGGACGTCTGAAGTGGAGCTCCACTAGCAGCGGTGTTATTTTTCATATTATTTACTTATTATCCTGAGATATCCTGTATCTATTCAATCCAAGGAGACTGCTACAGTATATGTAAGCATATACTGTATAAACGTGGCCAACAAGAAAGGGGGTCTGAAAGAATCGAAAATTAAAGGTGCACCCAAGCTAAGATCAGCAAGCCCTAGTTCAAGATACAGCCTTTCAGAGACAGACCAGGATCAGATGGGCGAAAATACAGACTCCTCGGGACCACGGTCCACTACACCGTTGCCGGCTGAGACTGAAAAGGGGAGCGAATGTACGATCGTGAGTGCAGATCTCGATAGCTGGCCGATCGGAGAAGAACACCTGAAACTGGAAAAGGTTACAGTAGAGCCTGCCGCCTCACCAACGGTACAAAAAAGCACTTATTATGCTTATTTTGGACAAATTTCTAACACTATCCCCCGGGTTTATTGTCTAGGTGTATCATCTTAATGCACTAAGATTGCTGAAGACTATATACATTTTAATTGCACTTTTTTTTTTTGACTATATTGCTAATAGATCTCTCTATCTTTAAATCCTAAAATGCTGCTGCATGGGGGCTTGTTTTGCTTTGGATGTGCTAGGTCTCTGGGTATGTCAGAGGACTGCGACTGTGTGAAGTAGGTTCTAGCCTCACTTGGGGAGGCAAAAGGGAGGGTGGGGGGGGGAGAGAAAGAGAGCAAGCTTGATCTATACCTAATCTATCCTCTTAATCTTTATAATTATAACTACCAACATAATAATAAGCTGCATGGCAACAACTCTCAACAAATCACAAATTATTGAGAAAGAAAGTACTCTCTCACCTAACAGGTCTAAATGCTAAAATAGTATTTTTACAGGAGACCCACTTACTAGGCAAGGATCAGTTCCGGCTGCAAAAAGACTGGACTGGCCAAATGTTCCATTCTAGTTTTACAAAGAAAACTAGAGGTGTGGGAATTCTCATACATAGAACAGTACCATTTGTAGCATCAGATGTAGTATTGGATCCTGAAGGGAGATATGTAATGGTCATGGGAGACTTATCTAACTGTAAAATGATTTTGATAAATGTTTATGCACCTAATGTTGATGATAAGGAATTTATACAAAATTTATTTGCATCCATTCCCAATCTGAACACTCATGAAGTTATAATGGCTGAGGACTTTAATTGTGCTCTAAATCCACTTTTAGATAGGACTTCTTCCACAGGGGGAATGGCATCTAACACCGCAAAGATAATTACAAAGTTTATAACTGATCACAACTTATCAGACCCCTGGAGGTTTTTAAACCCAAATTCAAGAACATATTCTTTCTACTCACCAGTACATCATTGCTACTCAAGGATTGATTACTTCTTTATAGACAATAACTTTTTGCCTATGATTAAATCTTGCAAATACGATGCTATTGTTATTTCTGACCATGCACCTATGATCTTGGAGCTAAAATTACTAAGCCCCATACACTCACCCTGCAGATGGCGCCTCAACCCGCTTCTATTAGCAGACGAATTGTGGAATTTATATCCAAACAAATCAAATTATTTCTAGAGACAAATACATCCCCCGAGATCTCTGCAGGAATACTCTGGGAAACTCTTAAGGCCTTCTTAAGAGGACAGATTATCTCATATCTTTCCCACAGAAATAAATCAAGCCAAGAAAGTAGCAGAGATAAAAAGCGAAATTACTAAAATAGATGAAGAACATGCCAGACTACCAAGTGAGACTCTACATAGGAAAAGGCAGGCTCTACATTCAGAACTAAACCTCTTGACAACTAAAGAAACTGAACAACTAATTTATAAATCCAGACATCATTACTACAGTATGAACATGGAGAGAAAGCTAATAAGCTTTTAGCTTAACAAATTCACAAGCAAGAAGTGCAATGCAATCTCAGTAATCACCAACGAATAGAGATAAAATCATGAACACAAAAATATAATGCACACTTTCAGAGACTACTATAAATCCCTATATACTACTGAGTTTAAAGAAGACAATACACAATCTAATGCATTTCTGGATACATTACAGATACCACAAATAGACACTTTTAGTGTGGAGGAACTTGAGAAACCTCTGGCATTATCAGAATTACTAGATGCTATAAAGTCACTCCAAGGTGGAAAGCAGCAGGCCCTGATGGCTACCCTGCAGAATTTTACAAGAAATTCTCCTCTCAGCTAGCTCCCTCCTATTAGCAACATTTACAGAAGCCAGAGATAACCAATCTCTTCCTCAAACCTTTGCCAAGCACTAATCACTGTTTTCCAAAACAAAATAAGGACTTATTACAATGTGCATCATACAGACCAATTTCACTTCTGAATAACAACGTTAAAATACTCTCTAAAATCATAGCTAGAAGGATGGAGAAAGTGCTCCCCTTGGTAATATCACAAGACCAAACTGGATTTATTAGGGGCCACACTTATCTTCAAATCTTGACGCCTGTTTAATGTAATATACTCACCAACTAAATCAAACACCCCAGAAATATTATTATCATTGGATGCAGAAAAGCATTCACATGATTGAATGGAAATACCTTTTACTACATTGGAAGTTTGGGTTTGGCCCGAACATTTGTGCATGGATTAAATTACTGTATACTAACCCAGAAGCTTCAGTTTGCATCAACAACATTTGCTCAGACTACTTTAAACTAGAACGTGGCACTAGACAAGGATGGCCCTTGTCACCGCTGTTGTTTGCAATTGCCATTGAACCACTGGCAATACATTGTCGAAATACTGATCAGATAAAGGGGATTAGCAGAGAAGGACTGGAACAGAAAATCTCATTATATGCAGATGATATGGTACTGTATATATGGACCCAGAAAATTCTGTGCCTGCAGTCTTAACAGCACTCACAGAATTTCAAAAGATCTCTGGTCTCAGAATTAATCTGAATAAAAATGTACTCTTTCCAGTGAATTCTCAAGCATATAATATTAGATTAGATACCCTACCTTTTATCATTGCAGAACAGTTTAAATACTAGGGTAAACATCACAAGTAAACATAAAGCTCTTTATCAGCAAAATTTCGCCATCTACATGGAAAAAATTAAACAAGACTTGCATAGATGGTCAACCCTTCATCTCACACTAGCTGGAAGAATTAACACTGTTAAGATGAATATTCTTCCTAAGCTCCTTTTTTATTTCAAAACATTCCAATATACATTAATAAATCATTTTTTAAGCAATTAGATTCAACAATAACCTCATTTATTTGGAATTCAAAACATCCACGCATCAAAAGAGCGACCCTACAAAGACAAAAGGCAGAAGGCGCATGGCTCTACCTAACTTCCAGTTTTATTACTGGGCAGCAAATATACAGCATAAGAACCTGGACACAAATAGAATAACATATACAGGCATGGTCCGCAATAGAAGTAAAATTCTGCAGTACTTCTTTGTATTCCTTGCTCTGTGCTCCAATAAACACACATTATCGGCAATATACTAATAACCCAATTGTGCTCCACTCACTTAGAATCTGGAACCAATGTAGAAAGCATTTTAATATATATTTAATTATATATTGAGCACATCTGTCTCGACTAAAACTCTCCAAAATGTTTCCAGGGCATGATTCAACCTGCGAACACTGCACACTAGTTTCATCCTCACTGGGTCACATGTTCTGGGCCTGCACCAAATTATCATCATTCTGGATGAAAAATTTTAATTACTTTTCAGGCAGCCTTGGTCTCACAATCCTTCCTAACCCATTAACAGCTGTGTTTAGGGTTCTTCCAGATGGGTTTAAGGTGGAGAAAGACAAACAAACTGTGACTGCATTCACTACACGTTTGGCACGCAAACTTATTCTGATAAACTGGAAGAACCCAAACTCTCCTCTTTTAAGTCAGTGGGAAACTGATGTGTTATACTATTTGAAATTGGAAAAAATCAAATACTCAGTTAGAGGATCCGTACAGACTTTTTTCAAAACATGGCAGGATCTAATCAGTAATATTTTAAAATAATCTCATAAAGCACAGAGAATTTATTAATTTAGGTATGTTTACAGGTCTTAAATTTCATGCTGTTTAGCTTGCTCTCTCTCTCAGGGGTGGGGATCGATTTGTTCTTAACTCAATTTTTCTTTTTGTAAAAACTTGATTGATTTGTATGGAATTCAATATAATTAATAAAAAGGAAAAAAAAAAAAGGTTGGATTTTCCCAAATTTATCACGTAACTGTGTGATATTTTCCAAAATAATTGTAGAGGGAAGAGCCTCTCCTTCTCAACCTTCTTTCAAAATATCCAATATACCTCAGGGTTGTCATCCGTATAACAATTCAAAAGGAGAGAACCCCATAGAGGCTTGTGGGACTTCCTGATAGGCAAAGAGAATGAGGGGGAGTTGATACCAATTCCTCTCCTCCCTGCTGACCACCTTGCGAAGCATCTCCTTGAGAGTCTGATGAAATCTCTTCACTTGACCATAGGTTTGTGGATCGTACACCGCAGTCTTTTAAGTGTTTTATTTTCAGTAACTTGGCTGTTTCCCTGAACATCTCCGAGTTAAAAGGTGTTCCTTGGTCTGTTAGGACTTCTTTAAGAATACCGACACGCGCAAATACTCCTAACTAGTTACCCTGCGATTGCTTTAGATATACAGTAGCTGAGTGCAAGGGAACAGCTTCTGGATATCGGGTCGCATAATCCACAAGGACTAATATATATTTACAGTATGTCCACGTGGTGAGGGCTCCAAGGGTCCTACAATATTGACCCCTATTCATTCAAAGGGGACATCAATTAAAGGAATGGGAACGACAGGAGCACGGTCCCTCCTAGGAATTTGCCGCAATTTATATTCTGGACAAGAATTACAAAAATGGCAAACCTCCTCCTTAATTAGTGGCCAATAAAATCTGAGCTTAATCCGCTCTAAAGTTTTTTCGGAGACTGAATGGCCTTCAAGGAGGTGGGCGTGAGCTAATTCACAAACCTGCCACCGATTGGTTCATTAACAACAGCTTCCGAACCTCCGCCCCATGTTCCGCGACCCGATATCTTAGATCATTTTCTATTACAAAGTGAGGTCATTGTGGCATGGGCTGGTGTGTGCATTGGCCGTTGACAAGGACTACTGCATTTTTTGCAAAATTTAGGGAGTCATCATTCCACTGCTCCCTTTTAAAAGAAGCCAGTGTTTGTTTAAACTGAAAGTAAATGCCTGGAGATAGGGTCCAGTCTGACCTCAAGGGGAGGAGATTTCTCCGGAATCGTCGAGGCGCAGGTGGATGACGTATTGGCCTGCAACGAACCAGGAATCGCCCTATCCTCCTTGTGGGCTTCCGTATCTCTCTCCGCCGGCTGTGTACACGTCGTGGAGACAGCTTGAGATGAGTTATCCCCATCTTTAATGAGGCCTAAGTTTTTAACAGGAGTAGTCAATAGTTTACCGCATTTATTTTCTGACCAGTCCTGCCCTAGAATCACTGGAAAGGGAGGATTAGGGTGGACCACCATGGGAAATTTTTTTAGTGATTCTCCCTGACTCACGAAACACAGGGCGGTGTTGTACATCCGGGTGTCTCTGTGAATACATTTAATACTGGTCTTTTTTTTAATTCTCTCTCGTGGTAAAACATTTTGGCAATCATCAATGGAAACGTTGCTGCTGGAATAAAACAGGGCATGGAGTTTATAACCATTAATGACTACTTATCCTTTATTTGAACACGTCAAGGGGTTGGCAAGAGCACACAAACCATCTCCCCCCTTCCACCTACATCCTGCCTCGCTCCTGAGTAGGTCGCATGCCTAGTGGCCCGGGAACTCAGAAACAGGTTCCGTTGTATGTGTAAGAGACTTATTCAGTAGGATGTGATCTCTAGGAAATCCACTAGAGGGCCGTTTTGCTCTCCCAGATTTTGAGACTGTCTCGGGTGATTTCATAAGCTTTATAAGCTCTTCCATAGAGTGAAAGTTACTCCAGTCCGGCTGGGCAATGTTTTAGGGAGGCCTTTTAAAAAGAGAAGGCAGGCTACCTGTTGAACTGTCTGGCAGGTGGTTAATTCAAATGGCCTTAGCCATACAGCCACCTGCTCCCAGAGGGCCATAGCCTGTTCCTGGACTGATCTCTCTGGATCAAGTACCCAGTTTTTTTTTTTTTTTGCCTGATGGACTGGGGATAGCCCATATAAATCTGGGACATCAGTTCCAATGGGTGTCTCAGTTCTCTCCTTTGAGAGAACATAATAAGCCCTTTTTGTTTCATCCCCAGAAACCAGCCTATGCCTGTATGTCCCCTTCACATTCTCCATTTGGTAAGTTATAAGCCCGGGGTTGTATTTGAGGAGCGGAGCCTGTACTGAGCCTTCCTGACCCCCAAACGCACTTCCCCCCCAGAAACTCGGCCCCGGTACTTTCCTACCTGGTTATTTACATGTCCAAGCCCCGATTTCTTCTGGGACTTCATCCTGCCAACTACGCCACTGTCATAAATACGAGTCCAAGACATTATAAAGGTTTGGGGCAGCCACCCGTATATTGTTTTTCCCAGCTGCAAAAGGGTTTTATGAATCAAATACACAATATCACAGAGTCCAAAACAGAACTGCTATTGTAGCCCAAGATGGAGGCTTTAAAGTTCTGGAGAAGAACTGATGTCAGCAAAGTGGCCGGAATCTGAAGTGACGTCATCAAAGGGGCCAGCTTCGGAAGTGATGTCTTCTGAGGCGCCGGAACCTTTCTGGATTACCCGGGAGAGGTCTGTAGGGAACTGAGAAAGACAGTCAGCGCACTCCACCACCCCCTGGTCAGATGGTTTATTACAATTACTTAGGCCCTTTAGCTGTGTGTGTGGCAACATTCATATACAAGCATGAGTGGTAGGATAAAGACTCCGAAACAAATGGAGAAGACAGCTAAAGCTTCATCCAAATCTAAACCAACATCAAATTCAAGCCAAGGTATATCCTGTCAGACACTGACCTGGAATGGATAGGCGATAGCACAGATTTTTCAGGACTTGACACTGCTGCATCATCCCCAGCTGAGAGCGAAAGTGGGAGCGAATGTGCAAGTGAATTGGGCTGGGAGGACTCGTCAGTTCTAGAAATGAAACTGAAAATGGCCTTACTTTCCATGTTTTCATCTACCCCTCGTGAGCCAATAACATTGGCTGCAACTGGGCTTGCTACTTCACCCGCAGAATTCGGGGAAGACCAAAACGATCTGTCCAAGCTGAAGACAATGATCAACAAAATGACCACCGCCCAAGACATAAAGGAGCTCAAGGATAATCTAAAGAAGGATTTAAATAATATAAGGAATGAAATAAAGGACATACAGAAGACAAATGAGAAACTGCTTCAGGATATTAAGGGTTAGGAAGCTTGTTTAAGTAAACACTTTGAGGCAGCCTTTAAAGGTATGCTAGAAAAAAACGGAGGCAAAAATACAGGAAAATGCATCTAAATTTGAGAATAAACTTAGAGAAGACCCCCTTGAACCTGTGTTAGGATATAGCGGGTTGGACAATGACTGACTGACTGACTGACTGACTGACTGACTTGGAAGACGTTAAGCAAACGTTAAAGACTCGTATAGAAATAGCGGAACAACTGGCATCTATCCTGACAAAAAAAGCAGCAGCTGCAAATTCCAAATGCAAAGTGCTTGGAGACAAACTTGCCTCACTGGAAGATGGATACAGAAGTAATAATATCAGAATTAAAGGTCTCCTTGAGAATCGTGAAAGTCCAAACCCAGTGAAACTGGTAGCTGAACTATTCTCTAAAATAATTGGAGAGAGGAGTTCACCGAGATGGCAGCAGCTTACCGCATACGGGGATTGAACACCTCTTAACCTAGGACTTTAATCGTGCGCTTTGAAAAATGACAGTTTAAATTACATAAAGTGTTACTTCTCAGACATAAACAAGAGATTATATTTGAAAATAATCACATTCATATTTTTCCTGATTTCTCACCCTCAACAGCTGCTAAACGTGCCACATTTTACAACATTAAACAGAAAGCCGAGATCAAATAGAGCCTCTTGCATCCTGCCAAACTGAAAGTGGACATTCAAGGGAAGTTCTAAGATCTAAGAAAACTGACCCAGACACTTTTTGAAAGATGATCATGAGTTGCATTGTGTCCTGGCATGTTAAAGAAGATCTTACCAGGTGTAGAAGCAATTCACAATGAAACTCATTCCATAATTATATATTCTATTTCATTACCTGCCATCTTTTATGTTTTAATTACAATTATATGACTGTATGCATGTATGTGAAATTTATTTCCTTCATAGTGGACTGTTTAACATCGTACCCTTGGCTTATTGTATTAGGGCTTACTATCAAATGTTATCTGCTTATCCAGGTCTGCTGTTTAAAGTCATTCCCTGGGTTTACTCTCTCAAACTGTTTAAGATTACATTTTATGTTTATAGTATTTGGACTGAACTGTCAGTAGATATCTTTATTGTAATCCTCATGCGCTGCTGTTGGGGGCTTGTTTTGTTTCAGATGTGCTCTGTCTCTGGGTATGTCAGAGTACTGGGACTTTGGGAAGTGTGGATTAGCTTCACTTGGGGAGGCAAAATGGGGGATTGGGGTGTAAAGAAAGAGAGCAAGCTGTCTATCCTTTTAATTCTGATAGTGATAAGTGCCAATGTAACAATAGACTTCATGTCAATAATTCCTTGAAAAATTGGAATTTAAGGTCAAAGCTGTCTTATGTAATAATGTATTATCTTAAACTAAGACTACAGAATGTCAACTAAAGTATTTCAAAAGATCTCTTGTCTCAGACTTAATTTGACTAAAAGTGTGCTCTTCCTATTGAACTCTCAAGTACACAATATTAGATTGGACACCTTCCTTTTTATCATTGCAGATCAATTTAAATACCAAGAGGTAAACATCACAAGTAGACATAAAGCTCTTTATCAACAAAATGTCACCGTATGGAAAAATTTAAGCAAGACTTACATTGACGGTCCAACCTTCATCTCACTTTAGCTGGAGGAATTAACATTGTCAAGGTGAATATCCTCCCTAAGCTTCTTTTTTATTTCAAGACATTCCAATATATATCAATAAATAATTTAAAAAAAAAATTTAGATTCAATCATAACCTCATTTATTTGGAATTCAAAACGTCCACATATCTAAAAGGCGAGATCAAAGGTCCTACAGAGATCAAAGGCAGAAGGTGGGATGGCACTACCTAACTTTCAATTTTATTGCTGGGCAGCAAATATACAAGCTATAAAAAACTGGACACAAATAGATGAACACACACAGGCTTGGTCTGCAATAGAAATAAAACCCTGCAGTACTTCTTTATATTCCTTGCTTTGTACCCCAATAAGCACAAGTTATCGCCAATATACTAGCATCCCAGTTGTGCTTCACTCACTCAGAATATGAACCAATGTAGGAAGTACTTTAAGATAAAGAAGCTTTTATATGTGGCACCTCTGCACGATGACCACCTTTTTCCAAATTCTCTCAAACGTACTCAGTTTTTAATGTCTGGAAAACATTCAGGATTAAGTCACTTAGAGATCTGCACATAGACATTTCACTGCCTTCAAATTAGAATGTTTGTTAAACAAAACCTGTCCAATTTTCCTCACCTCCAACTTATTTCTAATGTGGAAAAAATATTTATCAGTCTCGAGGACTCAGACAGCATTTCTTTAATATATAAAACTATTTTACAGTCCCTCCCTTTCAAAGATCCCAGAGTACAGAGGAAAAAGGATCTCTCACTAAATATCTCAGAAAAGGAGTGGAAGGTAGCAATGCACAGAATTCACTTGATCTCCATATGCGCAAAACATACAATTATTCAATGTAAAATTATATATCAATTACATCTGTCTTGTTTAAAATTGTCCAAAAAGATCCAACCTGCAAACATTTCAATCAAGTCCCAGCCTCACTGAGTCACATGTTTTGGGCCAGAGCCAAATTAACATCATTCTGGACCAAAATCTTGAAGTGCCTCTCAGACAGCCTTGGTGTCCCAATCCTTCCTAACCCACTAACAGCTGTGTTTGGTGGGCTCACAGAGGGGCTTAAAGTGGAGAAGGACAAACAAACCGTAATCACCTTTCCTACACTATTGGCAAGTTGAGTTATCTCGCTCAACTGGAAGAATCCTAACTCTCCTCTTTTAAGTCATTGGGTAACTGATGTTTTATATTATTAGAAACTGGAAGAAATCAAATTCTCACTTAGAGGATCTGTGCAGAACTCTTTTAAAACCTGGCAGGATCTGATAAATAACATTCTAGAATAAGCATTTTATTTGAGGAAAGAGATTCTTTTCCCCTTTTAATTCTATTTATTTACTTACTTATCTTTTCTACTATTAAGGTTCACTATGTTGGTGTAGCTTTCTTTCTCATGGGTGAGGGTTGACTTGACTTGAACGTAGTTTTGTAAAATTAGACTTGCTTGTATGGAATGTTGTTTGATTTTAATAAATTCAATAAAAGGATTAAAAAAATAATAAAATCCTCAGCCACCTTGCCCTGATAAGCGGGTTGGGAGAACAGACAGACAGACAGATGGACAGATCTCTGATCTCACACATTTAAATGATTTGTGTTGTGTATGTCAGACTTATTACACCTACATTTATGTTTTTTAGGTCTGTGTTTCTATTTCAGTGTGTTGGGTGGTCTTGTTATATTCATACTTTTTGAACAGAAATCTATTTAATTTCATGTGAAGTTGACAGGCCTGCTAATTTGTTTGCACTGCTTGTATTGTGACATTCAGCGGCACTTTGAGAACTGTTTCTCATTACATGCGTATTTGTACTTCATTTTTCTTCATCCTTGTAATAACATGGAGTTGAAAGTTTGGAAATATAATTATAAATGTAACAAATGTTTAAAAACTATTCATGATTCCTGTAAATTTAACAAATAGCATTAAATTTGGTGTAAAACACATTATGACTTGTTTGGGACTTGACATTTAAGACTTGACTCGTAACTTGCCCTTCATGACTTGATAATTACTTGTAATTTGACAAACAGTGACTTGTCCCAAAATACATAAAAAGTGGTTCAGATGTCCTGCTGGATTCACACCTTCAGAGAATTCCAGCTGCCACAGAGCTAAAGGGTGAGGGTTTCACATTGGCAAGTCTACTAAAGTGTCCCCTGAGAGTTTGCTGACAATCGTTGAGGACTTTGCCCTGATGTTACACACCAGCTGAGCAGATCTGCCCTCCTTTGTCCAATTCACAGCGAGCCATGTCCCTTTGTATTCGCACTAACGCTCACTCCTGTACTCCCACAGGCCTCTCACCCGCTGTACACACAGAGGTCCCTGTTGCAATAACGCTTTGTCTATGATGTGGTCATTAGACGTGTATTATATAAATTGGTGTGGTGTGTTAATGTTAGAAGAAATAGCTCAGATGAAGCTTTTTAAGTGAATCAAATACGTAAACAAGATTGTGGAGCTCATAAGGATAGGCTGACATGGTGTGTGATGGGCTCTCATTGCTGCCCTGAGACTCAGCTCAGAATCAGAAGGAGTGGAAAATGAATGTTTATTTCAATGTTCATTTGAGTTAAACAAACATCAGAAACTTCACTCAAACTAATAAACAAATTATTGACTGGTCAGCAGAGACACACAGCATGATGGGAGGTCAATAAGATTGGACTGATCAGTTCTTGTTATTTTACTTCTCCATTTTCCAATTTGGTTTATTCTGTTTTTCTTTTTGACATTTTGCTTTCCAAACCAAGCTAGCAGTTTATAAATACAGACAAACTAAATACAAGATTTATAAAAGACTGTCATCATTGAAGGACTCGCATTACAAAGACTCGGCTTCCTTAAACAGTTGAGCTGCTGCTGTCACTTTTTGCTGATGGCTTCTGTGCTTCACTTTAAAGTCAGCTGTGAGTCTTTGATTGTCCTCAGATATTTATAACTGTCAATAATCTCCACTGCCTGCTCTTTGGTGATTGTTTCTTGTTGGTGACTGGTGCTGCTTCTAAGTTTTATTATTAGTAGAAAAGACTCATCAGACCAGTTCACAAAGTCATCTCCCACTGGACCAGGACTGGTTTCATTCACACTCAGTAGGCTAACAATCACTGAGTCATCAGCACATATTAAGATGAACCTGTCCTCAAATTGACTGAGACCACCATTAGTGTAGAGGAGTACAAAAGAGGTGAAAGAACAGACATGAGGGGACCTGTGGAGGAGGACAACATGTCAGCCAGAGAGCCATTGACTTTCACTCTTCAGTTCTTGTCTCTTAAAAGTTCAATCAGCCATCTTACCAAACTGAAGTCGAAATTAAATTCTTTAATTTCTGTTCAAGAAGGTGAGGCTGAATGGTGTTAAAGGCTGAAGAGAAGTCTATAAACAGGAGCCTCACATGAGTCTTGGTGATCTACAAGGGGTCATACAAGAGATGAAGCAAAGTGACAAAAGAACCTAAGACATTTGACAAACGAGAGGAGACGATTGAGTCCATCAAGCCTGTTTGTTTAGCTAAACTCATGAAGATTCTTCTTAAAGATTATCAAGGTTTCTGCTTCAACTCCATGTCTTTGTAGTTTGTTCCAGAGTCCCACAACTCTTTCTGCTTTCTTGCTTCAATTTTAAATGTACTTTCTGTTAATTGCCACTAATGTCCTTGAGTATGCGATTACACTTAAATTGAAAGAATTCTGCCTGATCTCCTTTATCAGTTCTTTGAGGATTTTAACAACCTGGATGAGGTCCCCACACAATCTCCTCAGCTCAGACTAAGCAAGTTTAATTCTCTGAGTCTGCCACCGTAGGACATGTCCTTACCACAATAACAACATTTATTTATATAGCATATTGTCATACAAATAATGGAGCTCAAAGTGCTTTACATGATGAAGAAAGAGAAGAAACACAAAATAAATAAGAATTTAAATTAGGGAACACTAATTAACATACCCGGGTCGTCCCTGCATGGAGTTTGCATGTTCTCCCCGTGTCTGCGGGGGGTTTCCTCCCGCACTCCAAAAACATGCAGGTTAGGTGCAATGTCAATCCTAAATTGTCCCTGGTGTTTACTTGGTGTGTGTGTGTATGCCCTGCAGTAGGCTGGTGCCCCGCCCAGGGTTTGTTCCTGCCTTGCGCCCTGTGTTGACTGGGATTGACTTCAGCAGACCCCCGTGACCCTGTGTTAGGATATAGCAGTTTAGACAATGACTGACTGACTCACTAATTAACATAGAATAAAAGTAAGGTCTGATGACCAGGGAAGACAGAAAAAACAAAAAAACTTCAGACGGCTGGAAAAAAGATAAAATCTGCATGGGGTCCAAGGCTACGAGACCACCCAGCCCCCTCTAGGCATTCTACCTAACATAAATGACCTCAGTCAGTCCTTGAGGTATTCAGGGTTCATAAGGAAGAACTTGATAATGACAGTCCCATAAATGCACTTGGTTGTTCTGCTCTTCATATAGAAAAGTAACTCATATTAAAAATTAATCAAAAAATGTAAATAAACTTCAACAAAGACAGAGACAAACAGACCTGCTGCTGGTCACCACTAGAGATGCCAGTCCTGAGTGGTAAATGACAGACAAGAATTTCAGTTTGTCATCCTCACCCCGTGGTCACCTGTGACAAGTCCATCTGGTCACCTGAGTGCAGGACACCGTCAGTCTCATGTCTGTGACGTTCTTATCCAGTGTTGATGTCCACATGTAAGTCTGAATGACTTGGCACCAGTCAGTCCAGCGTGAAGGCAGACCCTGTTAGGTATATAGTGCCTTACTTTATAAGAATGGCAGTGGTCTCGTGTTCACACTGCACTTTAGTGAAAAGACAGAATACAAGTGGCCATTGAACCTTTGTGTTGTTTGTCATTCTGTTTGTCTGTCCGTCTCTCCTCATGTCCTCACTTCTGTCTCTTTATCTCCACAGCCTCAGGTCATGTGATCTGACCTCCAAATGTTGTTCAGCTCTCTCCTCAGCTCTTTCTTCTCCACACTCCCGACTGACTGAAGTGAATCTGAACTCCAACTACAACATGGAGGATTCAGGAGTGGATCAGCTGTGTGAGGGGCTGGGGAGTGAAAACTGCAAATTAGAGAAACTGAAGTAAGTGATGAACAAGTGTGTATGTGTATGTGTGTCTCATGAATTTTATTTGTTGTCACATTATCGCTCTGACTTTTCTACTCCCACAACACAAATGCTGTGTTTAGTCAGGACAGACTGCACTGTCCCTTATGGACAGACAGATGGATGTGAGGTGACACAACTGCAGATTTCCTTTAGTAATTCAATTCATAAAGACAGCATTGTGACCCTGAGCCCCTCCACCACACAGGTCACTCTCCTCATCCTCTCTGTCCAGACTGTTGTTGTGTTTCTTGTCCCAAAAGACCACGCTGTCCATTCTTTAGTTTAATCTCACACTTGTTCCTGTTCTCCGTTGTCACTTTCCTCCTTTCAGTCATCTGATGTACTCACTAAAGTTTGTTAAAATCACTAAAATAGAATAAGGAGGAGAAACACAGTCATTGTGAGGAGAAGAGCCGACTAAAGTGACAGAAGATAAAGAGGAGTGGACAGCTAGAGCTGGACTGGAGTGACAGATAAGGACAAGGAGAATAGAAGAGCAAAGGAGAGACAAGAGAAGGAGATCAACAGAATGAAGAAAAGGACGAATAAAAGAGGACAGGGCAGAGGTTAAGGAGAAGGAAAGAGGGGAGGACAGACAGAGGAACAGGAGGAAGTCTGTCAGTGGGCTTAGTGACCAACAGGTGGACACACACATCATGTGCAGTAGACGTCCAGAAACACTGAGAGGATTCTGGGAAGGTGACCTCAGTGAGCGTGTCAGTGAGATACTCCAGTGTGAGGAGTGGCACCCTCTTGTGTTTGTAACTCACTTGTGTCTCTTGTGAGACATTAAAACAAGAATCTCACCACCTGATCAGTTTAGGCTGTCACATGACTTTGTCAATAATCCAGTATATAGTGCCTTTTTTATATTTTTATACATACATGGTCTTTACTGATGTCATCACAGGTCCAGACCCTCTGCCTCACAAATCCTTCTTATGTCATTTTAGTCAATCAGGGACTTCCTCAATGCCAGCTGACAATCAAACGGTTGACTAGAGATGTGAATAATTTGACGTCACTAAGGACACCTGTCACACTAGTCCTGTGCCCCACTGGTCACTCTGGTCACTGCAGGATTCTCTTTACTACTAAATACAAAGCTGTGTGGTGACACATGTTAGGTGTCTGAGGTTGTGTGCAGGTTTTTAAATTAAAATGGTGGACTCAGAGGGACGTAGGTGGATGTGGTAGTGTGGGGGAGCAGAGCAGCCCTGGAGTGTTGGTGGTGAATTGGCGGAGCGGAATTTACACCTGCAGTTCAGCCAGTGTCCTCATTAGTGTTCTGGGGTTTGGAATTAGACACCTGCACCCCAATGAGTTTAAAATGAGAAAAATAAAGAGATGAAGATGAAGGTTAAATGAGAAATAAAGTAAATGTAGAATTGTGGCTGATCTGATGCAATGGAGTGGAGGTCAAGAAGTGGCTGTGAGAGGAGTGAGCACATGGCACTCAAGGGGTAAGGTTAAAAATTATTGTGTGCCCAAGGAGCAAGATTGACCAACTGTACTGAGTGGGCTTCTGCTGAAGGCTGAGGGATGGCATTAGGAGAAAGGAGAAGGTCTCACAAGGCACCCTGCTGAAGGCCATGGGATTGTGGTGGGAACACAAGCTGAGTTTGGGGTCCTCAGTGGTGACCAGCTAAGGTGGCTGGGGCAGAAGCTGATGTGAAGGATGACTGCTCTTGCCAGTGGTCTCTTGGCTTGCTGAGGAGAACTTAAATAGTAATCAGAGGAGATGTCAGATTTAGGTGGCACAGAAACTCTTTGTTTTTGCATATAATAATGACAGTACAGTGAGAATTGTGCCAATAATACTACTATCAAAGTGACAGGTGGCACATGATATTAAACATAATATGAATGTGACAAATACTAAAGTGACATATCATTAAAGGAAAATAAAATAAAGTGATATGACTTATGCTGATAGGAAAACATGTTTGAAGTGACCCATAACAACATTAAACAAAATAAAACTCATAGAGCAGTGAGCCAATAGTGAGATATCAGATGTGGTGCCCAGCTAATACAGTCAATACAGCTTAGGAGGAGAGAAGGAGCATCAGGCCCAGAACTCCACCACCACCCCCTGTTATGAAGAGTTAAAGAGTCTAATGGCTCTGAGGACTAAAGATCTCTGGTATCTGTCCATATTGCAGTTCTGTGATAGCAGCCTACCGCTAAACAAACTCCTCTGATTAATTATGGTGGTGTATAGTGGGTGATGTTCATTGTCCATAACAGATAGCAGCTTGCACAGTGTCCTTCTCTCTGCCACCGTCACCAGAGAGTCCATTTCCATGCCAGCCACAGATCCTGCTCACCTGATCAGCTTGTCAATACACTCACCATCTCTCTTCTTCAAGCTACCCCACTTGATCACTAAATATAAAGTGATAGATTACAACGGTGAACAGATATAATGGACATAATTAAGGACAATACACATAATCCAAACAGACAATATTTGTCTTCTAATATGGTGACTGGAGGACAGACCTGCATAAGTTGCTTTATAATGTCGGGGTACCAAGTGTGTATTTCCTGTAGGGGGCGATACCTTCCTAGTTAGAATAAGTTCTGTTGTAATTGCGGTGTTTTAAGTAACCCGAAACTATATATATATATTAAAAGGCAATATCTATCCCATAGTGATATGGCAGTAAGAAATCACATAAGAGAAAGTATTTTTAATGACAATTTATGCGGCATTACAGGCGGAGGAAGCCAAATGACAATACTTGATCAAGTTGAGATCTTGATGTATTCAGCCTGTCATTTTCTGTGGCAGGAAGGATTCTTAGGATGAAAGACATTATCACCCATCCGTCCATTGGCTTCAAGGACTTGGCTGCTGTCCAAGACTTTTATACTGTTTTCTCCACGTGCAGGCCCTCACTTATGTTCCAGACAAGGCAAGGAGAGGATTCAATTTCATCTGTAACATAAGGAAATTGTATAATGCCCATTGTCGTAGTTGTACCTTTCACTCTTCAAATGCTTGCCTAGCAGTTCGAAATTCTGAGAGCCCATGTGTGCTAAATTTGGCCTGGCCTGTAGATTCGAGTGGATTTATAAAATAATTTTTGTACAGAGCACAGTAACACTAAACTTATTATTCTGATTACACTGGGTGTCCCCCTTTAATGAAGTACAAGGAAACAAAACAAAAGTGGACGTGATGGCCCAACAAAACACACCTTTTCAGCCCAATCGACAAATTTAATTTGCGGTTGTGTGAACACGATGGCGCTTGTTTCATGTTGAGTTTCTGGGTCCAACAGCAGACTCCATCCTCTGGGGGGTTGGCAGCTTTTCAGAGTCCCACCCAGAAGGACAGGGGCAAGCTCTGGGCACTGCGGCTGAGTCAGTTCCCCTCATTTGGTTTCTTCTCAGAGCTGCAGGTGGATAAAGAGAGACAGTCAGCGTGAGCGCCCCCTCTCGTCTCAGAGTGGTCTCACTTACCTCAGCAGAGACAGGAAGGTCATCTCCAGGTGGGAACACATGTGTGACAATACATAGAACTGACCTGCTCATTTGTTTACACTGCTTGTATTGTTGCATTCAGCTGCACTTTGAGAATTGATTCTCATTACGTTTATTTGCACTTCATTTTTGTTCATCTTTGTATTAAGATGGAGTTGATAGTTTGGAAATGTAACAGTAAATGTAATAAATGACTCCTGTAAATTTTAGAAACAGCAAATGTAAATTTGGTGTAAAACACATTATGACTTCTTTGGGACTTGAAATTTAAGACTTGACTACAAGCCTGCCTAACAACATTTATTTATACAGTATATCATATTTTCATACAAATACTGGAGCTCAAAGTGTTTTACATGATGAAGAAAGAGAAAAAAGACAAAATAAATAAGAATTAAAATTAGGGAACACTAATTAACATTAATAAAAGTAAGGTCTGATGGCCAGGGAGGAAAAAAAAAACAAAAAAACACCAAACGGCTGGAGAAATAAAAAAAAAATCTGCAGGGGGTCCAAAGCCACGAGACCACCCAACCCCCTTTACGCATTCTACCTAACATAAATGACCTCAGTCAGTCCTCATGGTATTCACGGTTCACATGGAAGAACTTGATGATGACGGTCCCATGATGCACTTTGTTGCTCTACTCTTCATATCTTCTAGTGCTGTTATGTGTTTCTTGTACTGAGGAGACCAGAACTGCACTCAGTAATCCAGATGTGCTTTCACTAGTGTATCATAAAGTAAGAGTATAATGTCCCTTGATTTAAATTCAAAAGTTTTTATAATATAACCAAATATTTTATTTTATCTTTTTAATTGCTCCTGTGCAGTACTTAGTCAATGAAAATAATGTGTCAACATAAACCTCTAAATGCTTTTCAGAGGTCTCCTCCTGTAGCTCAGTGTCTCCCATTTTGTATTTATATTTTGCTCAACTGAATCACTCAGGTGAATAGAAGACGCATCGGGACGACAGCAAGTGAAGTGAAAAAGTATCACCAAAATAATACAAACAAACAAAAGAGGAGACTCCATAACACTTCAGTGAGACATATATTCCTTTATTCCTGTTCAGAAAATGAACCCATGACTAAAATAGTGCTGGTCACCACTAGAGCTGCCAGTCCTGAGTGGTAAATGACAGACAAGAATTCCAGTTTGTCATCCTCACCCCATGGTCACCTGTGACAAGTCCATCTGGTCACATGAGTGCAGGACGCCGTCAGTCTCGTGTGTGACGTTCTTATCCAGTGTTGATGTCCACATGTCAGTCTGAATGACTTGGCACCAGTCTGTCCAGCGTGAAGGCAGGTGACCCTGTCAGGTATATAGCGCCTTACTTTATAAGAATGGTAGTGGTCTCGTGTTTACACTGCACTTCAGTGAAAAGTCAGAATACAAGTGGCCATTGAACCTTTGTGTTGTTTGTCCTTCTGTCTGTCTGTCTCTCTTCATGTCCTCACTTCTTTCTCTTCTTCTCCAAAGGCTGTCTCGTTGTCATCTCACCTCCAGATGTTGCTCAGCTCTCTCCTTGGCTCTTTCTTCTCCACACTCACGACTGACTGAACTAAACCTGAGCAACAACAACAACATGGAAGATTCAGGAGTGGATCAGCTGTGTGAGGGCCTAAGGAGTAAAAACTGCAAATTAGAGAAACTTAAGTAAGAGAACAACAAGTGTGTGTGTGTGTGTGTCATGACTTTTATTTCTTGTCTCATTACGGCTCTGACTTTTCCCACCCAAAACACAAACGCTGTGTTTAATCAGGACAGACTGCAGTGTTCTTATGGACAGACTGATGGATGTGAGGTGACACAACTGCAGATTTCACTTTAATAATTCAATTCATAAAGACAGCATTGTGACCACGAGCCCCTCCACCACACTGGTCACTCTCCTCATTCTCGCTTTCCAGACTGTTGTTTTATTTATTGTCCCACAAGCCCACGCTGTCCATTCTTTATTTTAATCTCATACTTGTTCCTGTCCTCCATTGTCACTTTCGCCCTTACACTCCTCTGATGTCCTCAGTGAAGTTTATGAACTGGAGTGACAGATAAGGACAAAGGGAAAAGAATAGCAAAGATAAGTAGATGGAAGAGAAAGAAAATGAAGAGAATGAAGAAAAGGACGAATAAAAGAGGAAGACAAGGCAGAGGAAAAGGAGAAGGAGAGAGAGGAGGACAGACAGAGAAACAGGAGGAAAGGTGGACAGCATTAGTAGAAATGACCAGCCAGCCATACACAGAAAGAGAAGGTCACAGGGAGGAGAGAATTAGGATTGAAGGCAGTGTAGACAGTAAGGTGGGAGACACAGGAAGTGACCGCCATTATAGCCAAGTGGACTGAACAGGCCGAGATCATTCTACAAGACATGACCCCCAGGTCTACACAGGACATCGACATACATCTGTCAGTGGGCTTAGTGACTGACAGGTGGACACACACATCATGTGTAGTAGACATCAGAGACACTGAGAGGATTCTGGGAAGGTGACCTCAGTGAGCGTGTCAGTGAGATACTCCAGTGTGAGGAGTGGCGCCCTCTTGTGTTTGTAACTCACACTTGTGTCTCTTGTGGGACATTAAAACAAGACTCTGACCACATGATAAGTGTAGACTGTCACATGACTTTCTTATTATTCCAGTATATAGCGCCTTTCTGATATTTTTATACACACATGGTCTTCACTGAAATTATCACAGGTCCAAACTCTCAGCCTCACAAATCCTTCTTTTGTCATTTCAGTCAGTCAGGGTCTTCCTCAATGCCAGCAGACAATTAAATGGTCAACTGGAGATGTGAATAATTTGACTGTCACTAAGGACACCTGTCACACTAGTCCTGTGCTCGACTGGTCACTCTGGTCACTGTGTGATTCTCTTTACTACTAAATACAAAGCTGTGCGGTGACACATGTCAGGGGTCTGTGGTTGTGTGCAGGTTTTTAAATTAAAATGGTGGACTCAGAGGGACGTAGGTGGATGTGGTAGTGTGGGGGAGCAGAGCAGCCCTGGAGTGCTGGTGGTGAATTGGCAGAGCGCACTTTACACCTGCAGACACGTGTGGTTCAGCCAGTGTCCTCAATAGTGTTCTGGGGTCTGGAATTAGAACCTGCACCCCAGTGAGTTTAAAATGAGAAAAATGAAAAGATGGAGATGGAGGTTAAATGAGAAATAAAGTAAATGTAGAATTGTGGCTGAGCTGATGCAGTGGAGTGGAGGTCAAGAAGTGGGTATGAGAGGAGAGAGCACATGGCACTCAAGGGGTAAGGACAAAACCTACTGTGTGCCCAAGGAGCAAGAGTGACCAACTGAGTTTGGGGTCCTCAGCGGTGACCAGCTAAGATGGCTGGGGAAGAAGCTGATGTGAAAGATGACTGCTCTTGCCAGTGGCCTCCTGGTTTGCTGAGGAGAACTTAAATGGTAAGCAGAGGAGATGTCAGTTTCATGTGACACAGAAACTCTTGTTGTTTTTACATACAATAATGCCAGTGCAGTAAGAATTGTGCAAATAATACGACTATCAAAGTGACAGGTGGCACATGACATTAAACATAATATTAATGTGACAAATACTAAAGTGACATATCATTAAAGTCAAATAAAATAAACTGACATGACTTATGCTGATAGGATAACATGTTTGAAGTGACCCATAACAACATTAAACAAAATAAAACTCATAGAGCAGTGAGCAAATAGTGAGATATCAGATGTGGTGCCCAGCTAATACAGTCAATACAGCTTAGGAGGAGAGAAGGAGCGTCAGGCCCAGAACTCAACCACCACCCCCTGTTATGAAGAGTTAAAGAGTCTAACGGCTCTGAGGACTAAAGATCTCTGGTATCTGTCCATATTGCAGTTCTGTGATAGCAGCCTACCACTAAACAAAACTCCTCTGATTAATTATGGTGGTGTATAGTGGGTGATGTTCATTGTCCATAACAGATAGCAGCTTGCACAGTGTCCTTCTCTCTGCCACCGTCACCAGAGAGTTCATTTCCATGCCAGCCACAGATCCTGCTCACCTGATCAGCTTGTCAATACACTCACCATCTCTCTTCTTCAAGCTACCCCACTTGATCACTAAATATAAAGTGATAGATAATTACAACGGTGAACAGATATAATGGACGTAATTAAGGACAATACTCATAATCCAAACAGACAATGTTAGTCTGCTGATATGGTGACTGGAGGACAGACCTGCACAAGTTGCTTTGTAATGTCGGGGCACCAATTGGGTGTCCATCTTTAATGAAGTCAAATGAAACAAAACAAAATTTGACGTGATGGCCCAACAAAACACACCTTTTCAGTCCAATAGACAAATTTAATTTGCAGTTGTGTGAACACGATGGCGCTTGCTTCATGTTGAGTTTATGGGTCCAACAGCAGACTCCATCCTCTGGGGTCCAGTAACTTTTCAGAGTCCCACCCAGAAGGACAGGGGCAGCTCTGGGCACTGTGGCTGACTCAGTTCCCCTCATTTGGTTTCTTCTCAGAGCTGCAGGTGGATAAGGAGAGACAGTCAGCGTGAGCGCCCCCTCTCGTCTCACAGTGGTCTCACTTACCTCACAGAGACAGGAAGGTCATCTCCAGGTGGGAACACATGTGTGACAATACATAGAACTGGCCTGCTCATTTGTTTGCACTGCTTGTATTGTTTCATTCAGCAGCACTTTGAGACATGATTCTCATTACATGTTTATTTGCACTTCATTTCTGTTTATCTTTGTATTAACATGGAGTTGATAATTTGGAAATGTAACAATAAATGTAATAAATGGTTCTTGTTAATTTAAGAAACAGCAAATGTAAATTTGGTGTAAAACACATTATGACTTCTTCGGGACTTGAAATTGAAGACTTGACTCAAACCTGCCTACAACATTTATTTATGTAGCACATTCCCATACAAATAATGGAGCTCAAAGTGCTTTACACGACAAAGAAAGAGAAAAAAGTCAAAATAAATAAGAATTAACATTAGGGAACACTACTTAATATTGAATAAAAGTAAGGTCCGATGGCCAGGGAGGAGAGAAAGAAACAAAAAAAAACTCCAGACAGCTGGAAAAAAAATGAAATCTGCAGGGGGTCCAAGGCCACGAGACCACCCAGCCCCCTCTAGCATTTCTACCTAACATAAATTACCTCAGTCAGTCCTCGTGATATTCAGGGTATACATGGAAGAACTTGATGATGACGTCCCATGATGCCCTTGGTTGCTCTGCTCTTCATATCTTCAAGTGCTGTTATGTCTTTCTTGTACTGAGGAGACCAGAACTACACTCAGTACTCCAGATGTGCTCTCACTAGTGTATTATAAAGTAAGAGTATAATGTCACTTTATTTACATTCAATAGTTTTTATGATATAACCTCACATTTTATATTATCTTTTTAATTGCTTCTGTACATTACTTAGTCAATGAAAATGTTGTGTCAACATAAACCCCTAAATGCTCTTCAGAGGTCTCCTCCTGTAGCTCAGTGTCTCCCATTTTGTTTTTATATTTGGTTGAACTGAATCACTCAGGTGAACAGAAGATACATCGGGACGACAGCAAGTGAAGTGAAAAAGTATCACCAAAATAATACAAACAAATAAAAGAGGAGACTCCATAACACTTCAGTGAGACATATATTCCTTTATTCCTCTTTAGAAAATGAACTGATTACTGAAATTAAAAAACTGAAAAGACTGAGACAAACAGACCTGCTGCTGGTCACCACTAGAGCTGCCAGTCCTGAGTGGTAAATGACAGACAAGAATTCCAGTTTGTCATCCTCACCCCATGGTCACCTGTGACAAGTCCGTCTGGTCACCTGAGTGCAGGACGCTGTTAGTCTCATGTCTGTGACATTCTTATCTAGTGTTGATGTCCACATGTCAGTCTGAATGACTTGGCACCAGTCAGTCCAGCGTGAAGGCAGGTGACCCTGTCAGGTATATAGCGCCTTACTTTATAAGAATGGCAGTGGCCTCGTGTTCACACTGCACTTCAGTGAAAAGTCAGAATACAAGTGACCATTGAACCTTTGTATTGCTTGTCCTTCTGTCTCTCTGTCTGTTTCTCCTCATGTCCTCACTTCTCTCTCTTCTTCTCCACAGCCTGTCTGATTGTCGTCTCACCTCCAGATCTTGCTCAGCTCTTTCCTTAGCTCTTTCTTCTCCACACTCACTACTGACTGAACTGACCCTGAGGGACAACAACATGGAGGATTCAGGAGTGGATCAGCTGTGTGAGGGGCTGAGGAGTGAAAACTGCAAATTAGAGAAACTGAAGTAAGTGAAAAACAAGTGTGTGTGTGTGTGTGTGTGTGTGTGTTTGTGTGTCTAATGAATTTTATTTCTTCTTACATTATTGCTCTGACTTTTCCACTCGCACAACACAAACGCTGTGTTTAATCAGGACAGACTGCAGTGTCCCTTATGGACAGACAGATGGACGTGAGGTGACACAACTGCAGGTTTCCCTTTAATAATTCAATTTATAAAGACAGCATTGTGACCCTGAACCCCTCCACCACACTGGTCACGCTCCTCATCCTCTCTGTTCAGACTGTTGTTTTATTTCTTGTCCCACAAGCCCAAGCTGTCCATTCGTTATTTTAATCTCATACTTGTTATTGTCCTCCATTGTCACTTTCCTCCTTACACTCCTCTGATGTCCTCTCTAAAGTTTATTAAAATCAGTAAAATAGAAAAAAGAGGAGAAGCACAGTCTGTGGGAGGAGAAGAGACGACTTAAGTGACAGAAGACAAAGAGGAGTGGACAGCTAGAGCTGGACTGGAGTGACAGATAAGAACAAGGAGAACAGAAGAGCAAAGATAAGGAGAGATAAGAGAAGGAGATGAACAGAATGAAGAAAATGACAAATAAAAGAGGAGGACAAGGCAGAGGTGAAGGCCAGAGAGGACAGACAGAGGAACAGGAGGAAAGGTGGACATCAACAGTAGAAATAACCAGCCAGCCATACACAGAAAGAGAAGGTCATATGGAGGAGAGGATTAGGACTGAAGGCAGTGTGGACAGTTAGGTGGGAGACACAGGAAGTGACTGCCATTATAGCCAAGTGGACTGAACAGGCCGACATCATTCTACAAGACATGACCCCCAGGTCTACACAGTACATCGACATATATCTGTCAGTGGGCTTAGTGGCCGACAAGTGGACACACACATCATGTGCAGTAGACGACGAGAAACACTGAGAGGATTCTGGGAAGGTGACCTCAGTTGGCGTGTCAGTGAGATACTCCAGTGTGAGGAGTGGCGCCCTCTTGTGTTTGTAACTCACACTTGTGTCTCTTGTGTGACATTAAAACAAGAATCTCACTACCTGATCAGTGTAGGCTGTCACATGACTTTTTCAATAATCCAGTATATAGCGCCTTTTTGATATTTTTATACACACATGGTCTTCACTGATGTCATCACAGGTCCAGACCCTCTGCCTCACAAATCCTTCTTTTGTCATTTCAGTCAGTCAGGGTCTTCCTCAGTGGCAGCAGATAATCAAATAGTCGACTGGTGATGTGAATAATTTGACATCACTAAGGACACCTGTCACACTAGTCCTGTGCTCCACTGGTCACTCTGGTCACTGCATGATTCTCTTTACTACTAAATACAAAGCTGTGTGGCGACACATGTCAGGGGTCAATGGTTGTGTACAGGTTTTTAAATTAAAATGGTGGACTCAGTGGGGCATAGGTGGATGTGGTAGTGTGATGGAGCAGAGCAGCCCTGGAGTGTCATTGTCACCATCTAATTACTGTGACATGAGGAGAGTCCATCATGACAAACAGCTGAGCATTAAGCTCTGCAGTGAGCAGAATGTCTAACAGTGGTCTTTGCATGATGTCCTACAAATCAGACAAAATATCTACACATCCTGAGTCCCGAATGACACAAAAAAATGTCACTTTCTAACCACCCCCCACCATTGTCACCTTCTACATGTCCATGTGGCCTCTCAAGTGCAGGACACTGTCAGTCTCATTTCTTTGAGGTTTATCTCCTAAATTAATGTCTGTTTGGCCGTTTCAATGACTTCTCACCTGTCACTACAGCATGAAGGCCGGAGACCCTCTCAGACCCTCTCAGCCTTTGCCCAAATCCAAAGGCACTCAGTTTGGTGCCTTACTTATAAGAACAGCGGTGGTCTCAGGTTCAAACTGACTCAGTGAAAAGTAAAAATGTCAGCAGTCATTGAGCCTTTGAGCTCTGTGGCCTTCTGTCTGCCTGTCTGCCTGTCTGTCTGTCCATCCTTATGTCCTCACTTATCTCTCTTTATCTCCACAGCCTGTCTTTTTGTGGTCTCACCTCCAGATGTTCCGCATCTCTCTCCTCAGTCCTCTCTTCTCCACACTCACAGCTGACTGAACTGGACCTGAGCAAAAACAAACTGGGAGATTCAGGAGCTCATCAGCTGTGTAAGGGTCTGCTGACCCCAAACTGTAAATTAAGGACACTGAAGTGAGTAAACAGGGTGAGGTGTGTGGGATTATGAAGTCACTCAGCTGATGGCCTGATGGATGGACTGATCACAGGACACCACATGGACTGACTGAAGGAAGGAGAAGGACAGGCAGTGGGACGAGAAGGACAAAAAGCAGTGGACAAGTGGAGCTGGACACAGGTGACAGACAGGGAGGACAACAAAGATAATGAGAGATGACAGAGGGAGAACAACAAAGAGTAGGAGTGTAAGATGAGCTGAGAAAAGGAAGAGCAGAAAAGGTGGACAGACTTAGGGACAAGGACACAGGGGGGAGAGGTGACATGATCAGGACAGCAGGCAGATTGGACAGGAGGAGAGGATAGACAGGGTTATGGGGGTCACTTGTAACTAACAAGACAGTGAAGAGCCAATGTCAGTGAGCAGGGTGTTGAGGGGACAACAAGAAGAAAGAAGAGGACAGAAAATGAGAGAAGACAGGAGAGTCAGGAGAAGTGGGAAAGAAAATAATAAAGAGAGAGACTGAACATTAATGAAGAGAGCAGGACACAGGAAGTGACCACAGAGGGGTCAACACAATGTCACCTGGACAGACAACCTTCTGTTGTGATTGCTCTAACAGCACAATATAATAAAGGGGTGAGGCCTCTAGAATAGCCCACCAAACAAATGTCACCCTTAGGCAGGCCCACCTCAGGTAAACAGGAGGCTTAAGGCCAGACTAGGCCTCAGAAATGAGCTCAGGCTTTTAAATTCAAAATAAAATCAAAAAGAGTCTCATAGGCGTGAAGTGAGTGTGACCAGAGGGAGAACCATGAAAACTCCAGCTGGAGCAAAGACAAGTCCAAAAGTGGTCTTCATAAAAAACAAGGTTTATTAACAAAACAAACTATAAGAGAATCTGAACTCAAGAGCCAAAGGTTCAAAGACAATAATCAGAATTAAAAACAAAAGAGCAAAATACTCACAAAGACCACCAATCACCAGAGCGCAGTCAAATGAGCCACAGCCTTTAGAGAGTTGGGGGGGCAGGTAGTCCTGCGTCTTGGGATCAAACCACAAAATACAAGGAATGTGAGAGAACTGCAAGACACACACAGAGATACTGACTAATAATGAAGTAGAATAAAAATAACAGAAAATACAGAATTAAACAAATAATAAATGAACAGAACAATTTTATAAAAACAATGGAAAATAATAAAGGATAAAAAAAAAACAGTCAGCAGGCACCATGGATGACCCCCGGCCTGACTTGAAGACCTTCACTGAGATGAAACCAAAAGGCCTTCAGAGGACGGTGACCTGACTGGACAGTGAACTGAGTGACTGGCAGGAGAACACACGTCATGTAACTTAGGGACACTAAGGAGAATTCTGGGAAGTTGACCTGAATGGGAATGTCACTGTAATAGTACAGTGTGTGAGTTGGGGTTCTCTTATGTTTTTAACTCCCACTTGTGTCCTTCACAGGCTGTGGCGTAATGAGATCAGTGAGAGTGAGAAGAAGAACCTGAGGTCACTACAAGAGGAGCTGAACAGGACTGGACGGCAGGTGGATATCCACACAGAAGAAGACTGAACACGCTGAACCCCTGTGACGGTGCCCCCTGTCCATTCCCTCTAAATTCTTCTCTTTATTCTTTTATAATCTCCTCAGCTCTCCTCCACATTTAATAAACTATCCATGTCCTTCTCAGCCTGTGTTCTTCTTCTTTAAACTCACTTGTGCTTCTTCACCCTGTCATGCTGAACTTGTCACTAAACTCCACAAGTTCAGACAAGAAACCGGCCAAAGGACCACATTGTCATCTGAAACCAGGGGGGGCCACAAGGCCCACCGAGGGGAGCATCAGGAGCAAACATGGGTGGACAGTCCAGTTGTAGGGTGATGGAGAGTGACGCTAATCCTGGCATTGGTGACAAATTCTGGACAGGCACCGGGCCATCACAGGTCAAGCTGATGGTCCTCTGAGCAGAACTCTCATAAACCTACTGCTCCACAACATTATGTTGTGTTGTTTGAACCCGTGGCTGCTCCACTCCATGTTCACTACCTCATTTGCACACAATTCATGTCATCTTCTGTTTGTGACTGAACAGACTCTACCATGTGCTGATTTGGAGTTCACACACAAAAGGCTCAGGTCTCTTTGTCTTCTTTGTCATTCCCTAATTGTGACCTTGCTGTCACTTCCATTCATGTCCTCTTTGGAGAGCAGTGGCCTGAACAAGTGAGCCATTTAAAAAGAAATTAGAGCAAAAGGAAAAGATGAGGAGAGCTCAGGCCTGCTGGTGAAGAAGGTGTGAGGGACTGATGGCCCACCCAGGGTTGGATCTCATGCATTGAACCCGATGTTGCCCTTGAACTGGACTGAGTGGGTTCAGAAAATGGAGGGATGGAGGACACAAAACATATCATAAGAAATAAGAGTGGAACTGGAATGAGAGTACAATTGCTGCGGGCCTGGATGAGGGAGTGTGACCTCAGCTTGAAGGTGGGCTTCTCCTGGACACCTGGACAAGGAGCAGAGTGTGAACAGATCTCTGTGGACAAGAAGACTCTGCTCTGCCTTGTGGTTCACGCAAATTCATGACATTTAATAGCCATTGAAGGTTATGCCTGCGGTGGGTTGGCGCCCTGCCCCGGATTGGTTCCTGCCTTGCGCCCTGTGTTGGATGGAATTTTCTCCAGCAGACCCCCATGTTTCTGTGTTTGGATTCATTTGGTTGGAAAATGGATGGATGGATAAAGGTTATGCAGTGAAAAGATCCAAATAAAGACCGCAGTGGCAGAGATGGAAATGTGTTGCACATTCTACATCATGGGGTATACCAGCCCAAGAAAACACAAGGTTGGTGTGGTATTCGATTGTGCAGCTTCCTTTCAAAGGACCACACTAAATGAGTAGCTTCTTCAGAGGCCAGATCTTACTAGCACACTGATAGGTGTCATTATGAGGTTCCACCAAGAATCTATGGCATCAATGGCTGATGTGGAAGCCATGTTCCTTCAGAGGATGTTGATTTACTCAGATTTTTATGGTGGCCAGAAGTTACATTAAAGGAATGCAAGTGCCATTGTTTGGTGCCACCTCCTCACCAAGCTGTGCTATTTATGCTCTCAGACATTGTGCCGAGGACAGCAGGCATTTATTTGATGCTACATTAGTAGACACAGTTTTGCACAATTTTTTTGTTGATGTCTGCATAAAGTGTTGAAGCAGATCAGGCAGCTCGGACACCCTCAGCCCAAAAGAAGGCACTCGGAATCTCGGGACAGGCAGCAGAATCAGACTTTATTGTACGGCGCACATACAAACTCATCTTCAGATGACTTGAGACCCGAGCATTCTGTGAGCTTCGGATTTATTACAATTCTCATCACAAAATATCCCCCCTTCACACAGATTCCCATCATCTGCTTTCTAGGGTTTCTCATGATGATGACCTCGCTCAGCACCTTTTCTCAGAACAATCAACAGATATTGCTGACTTTCTCATAACAATATCCTGCCGTCATAAACTTTCTCATAACAATTTATCCTTCACTATCTGTTTGTTCATTAAAATCTCTTTGGCTCAAAAGACGTATTTGCCTCTTTGAGTTGAGTGTCAGCTAATCACTCCTCCCTAATGCTGAGCTGTTAAAGATTGACAGCCTTTCGTTAATTAGTTCTCACCACTACTTTGGACTCTGTAGAACCCCCTAGTGAAAACTGGACTGCTTAATTAATAATTCAGTTAATGTTTACTCATTTCACTAGCATCTCTTATGACTGATATAATGGATAGCCATGCCAGTTTGGTGGCAGTGTGCAGCTTCACTTATAAGGGCTAAGCAGTGGACAGCTTGGCGTGGTGCCTCTTGACTACTTGAAATAAAAGCACAGGCCCATAACAATTAATACTTACATAGTTTAAAACTTGTTTAGTATACACTTCTGTAACTTTATTATTATTCATAAGGAGGCACAGACATATAAACTTAAATGCTTCTTTAACCTACATATATATATATGGGCGTAGTAGTGAAACAGGACAAACTTTAAAAATCAAACAGGTATCGCTAGCTAAGTACAAGTGCTTAGGTACAATCCAAAATGTGACCAGAGAAAGAGAGATTCGAACGTAGGCTGGCGCGTGAGTGAGGAGGGCCCCGCCTGGCTACCCACTGTTGATGTCACGTTTCACCCCACCGTTGACCCACAGCCTCTGTCTTAGATTAGCGGAGTATATCCCTCCTACAAGTGAACTATGATTCTTAGCACCATGAGACAAGTCACAGAATTAACCAGCATGTTCAAGCAAATTATAGTAAAAAGCTTGATCTAAATCTGTTAAGTAGTTCTCTCGTTCGCTAGCTAAGCAGAGGCAAGTTAAGCTCCAAGGCTGGCATGTAAGTGAGGAGGGCCCCGCATCTCTGCCCTCGGATTCGCACAAATAAATCGCTACCGCAAGCGAACTATGATACTTAGCACAATGAGAGACGTCACAAAATGAACAGGAATGTTGAAGAAAATTATAGAAAAAACCCCAATCTAAATCCATTATGTAGTTCTCTCCGGAAAAGTGGACAGACATACAGACAGACGTTGGATTTTAGGTATTGTGGAAAAAGCGCTCTCTTGGCATCGACCCAACACAGACTGACAGCAGAGGCACGTATTAAAATGAACAAAAAGATTTTATTTTTGTTTTCAGCATATAGAGCATGTCTTCCTCATGTCCCACAGGCACTACACAATCCCCAAAACACATACAAAAGAAAAACACCACAAATGTCACTTGTCTTTCTCCTCCACTCCTCCTAGGCAGATTTGTCATCCTCCTCTCGACTCTGGTGCCCCAGGTAGTGGCTGCAGGCTGCTTTTATAGCCCACCCAGAAGTGCTTCAGGTGATAATTAACCTAATTAAAGCTGCACTCCCAGGTGTGGCTGTATTGCTGCCCAGATGGGCTCAGGAAACCGTGCAGCTCGCCCTGGTGGTGGCCACGGAGCCCAACTGGGATGAGTTCTGGTGTTACACAATTGTGGCCCCAATGTAACCCATGGTGGCTGCCAGCAAGTGTTCCGGGGGATGTAGCGTGCATCCCATGGCTGCTCCCCCACATCCAGTGTCAAAGGGGCGTCCCAACCAGGCATAGGTCCTGGCCGTCCGCCACAATATATATACAGAGATATTTATACTAGAGATATTTATACACACACTAATATGAAAGCTTGCCTGTAGTGTTCCCATAATTAAGCCTTGAATGCTTAGAGAGACTTGCTTAATCTACAGTATGTCAGGCAGAAGGCCCAGCACTTGTGTCCCTAAAACAAAATCTCGCTGCTCGTCAGCTCACCTCCTTCAATGAACACAACGTCCTTGATTCACAGAAATTCAAAACAAAGCAAGTAAAAGGGCAGGCAGGCTGGTCTTTTATGCTAAAATCAGTTGTGGCCTTTCTTAATCAACTCCTTCATGGTCTAAGACTATACTAACGTGCACCAGGATATAAGACTTATTTTCATATATGCTACTGACTCTCTTTGAATATATGCCGATCATCAACTTTAAGAATATACTTTTCTATAAAAGTCATTTAAATCAGCTGGACAAAGTGTGTCTCTGTATCACAATCTGAAAGCTGCCTCTGTTAGACAGGAGGCTTTAAGATATCAAGGTGAGTTAGCAATGATCAAGTTGTGTTGGAAAACATCGCTGAAGATGACAGGGCAAAGGAAATAACAGGCCTTGACCTCGATCGAGTATTACTTCCTGCTGAAAGAGCACTAGGGGTACAGGCGTGTATCCAGTCCGACTGCTTCAACTTTAGATGTTGACATCAACACCAAATTCCTAAGCAGAAGTTTACTGTCCATGGTGAGCTCTGTATGTGACCCATTGGGATTCTTAACACCAGTGATTTTGCCTGCAAGAAGCATTTTACAAGAGTTGTGTGGGTTGAGAATAGGATGGGATGACAAGCCCATAACCACTCCATGATTAGAATTAACAACATCAACTTTAGCAGTACGCATGGACAGAATGCTAAGGAAGGAACTACAGCTGCCATTGCAACATTCTGTGTTTTGGACAGAAAGTAACTAAATATTATAACAACGAGACAACAAGATTCTGTACATTTGTGGCTAAAAAGGTATCAGCTATTCTACAAATGTCAAAGGTGTCTCAATGGAAGTACGTAATGTGGTCTATGGCCAGCCAGTCATACCGGCCAATACCCCCAGGCCGCCAGGTGGAGCCCTCCCTGCAGCATGGAGGTGCCCCGAATGCCAGCAATGGATTATGGACAATGAAGTTTTCATCCACAGCCCTGCTGGATATCACAGGGGCCACTAGAAGGCGCTGCTCACATGGACAAAGGGAATGATGTGCTTCTGGGTTGAAGAAGAGGAGTTTTGATCTGACCCGGAAGTGCTAAGAAGTCATATGGACAGGGGTTCAGGAGCACTTAGGGGTCACAGACTATTTAAAGGACTGTGGGAGATCCCTGTGTTGAGCTGAGCTGGGTGGAAGGGTGACAACAAGTGTTGTTATTGATTATAGGTATTGTACTGTATTTAATAAGTATTGGAGAGAAGAGGGTGCTTTGTACACTGTTGTTTATTAATAAAGTCAATATTTGGACTTGTACCTGTCATCTGACGTTTTGTCCGAGGGTTCAAGAGGATGAGAGCGGCCTCTATCTGTCACAGTGAGCTCTCAAATTATTCCTGCTGATTATGCATCTAATGGCCAAAATGTGAATGAGATCCCCTGGAAGACCTTACTACATAGACCCTGAGATAAAGATAATTGTCCTGGTTAATTCAGTTGTGGCTAATGAAAGGTTAGATAGAGTTAATCAATTGACAGAGTACTTCTTCTTATGGATGCAACTTAAAGGAACAGTGGCATGGTCCTTTAGATTAAAAATGATATTACTTAACCACTCCAAAATGAGAGAGGAGCTAAGAGCAAACAGAGCACAGAGTGAAACAGACAAAGTTCCACAACAACACCAGCTGCACCAAGGAAGGTTGTCTTCTCAAATGCAACTAAAGAAGAACTGAGGAGCTTATGCAAGCTGAGATGGAAATGATCTATCATTGTCAGTATCAAGAGGAAATCTCAGCTCTACAAAAGAAGAGTAGCTGGGAGCATGCGCTGATAGCAGTAACATCTACAATCTAAATCTGATACCTCAAGATGGAATTCTTTGTGTTGGAGGAAGACTCAGTCTATCAGCAATGCCAGAGAAAGCCAAGTACCCTGCTGTCATGGCAAAAGACCATCATGTGTCACAGTTAATACTACAAGAGATTCCTAAAGAAATATATCACGTTGGGTGCTATCATATTCTTCTCAATTGCATCAAAGGTCCCAGATTCCCAAAGCTAATTCTTGAAACAGGAGAGTCCTGTCCAAGTGTAAAACTTGTCACAGGCTGCATAGCACAACTGGTCACCAACTAATGGCAGACCTACCTAGTAACAGAGTCCTTCCAGTTGAACATGGATTTGTCTGTAAAGTTTGTGTGAAGACGATAACAATGACATTTGGTAGACAAATCACTAAGATCTGTCTTCTGCAAGAAGCAGAATGAGGCATATTTCTTAATTTTCTAATGACTTTGAATCGTGTATTATGGTGATTGTTTCTAGGAACACAAAATAATTAGCGGCCGGGTTTGTGTGAGCCAGGTTTTGTATTGACGTTTGTTATATCCTGTTAAGTTGAATTTAACAGGAATTTTGTAGTTCAAGATTAGCTTTTGTATTAAGAATAGGGGTAGATAATGATTCTGTTTTAATGGGATATTGTTTCTTTACAATGGGATGCTGGGTTGCAGGGGTCAATGTGAACAGAAAGTTTATAAGTTGTGTGTGGATTAATAAAGACTTGGAAACACACAGTTTTCTTACTGTGTCTGTCATAAAGCTTCATATTATACCTGTGAAAATATATAACTTAGAAAATAAACGTTGTTTAATTTTTGCAACAATGGAGTGGATAAATGTGAAGTCCCAAGGACTGAACATGTGTAAATTATAGCTGAGGCCACACATTGTTTCTCACCTACACTCGGTTAATTTCTGATCTGCCTTCCCACCTGTTTCATTATTTCACTTTGCTACATTAACTTTTGTTTTCTGAGATTGGGTTTTGCTTTATGCAAAGTTTGGGTTTTCTCGTAAAGTTATGTCAGCCCATTCTTGCTTCATCTCAACCGCAGCAGAATGTTTCTAAGGACTTTATCACAGATCTGTCTCCTTCTAAGGGTTTTACATCTTTACTGCTAGTAGTTAATCTCTTTTCTTCATACATTCATTTCATTACCCCTAAAAAGTACCTTCATGGGTTTACATGGGTTTCCTTCATTGCAGGTTGTGAATCCCAATTCATGTCTTGGTTTTGGAGAAGTGTTTGTGATTGCTTGAGTTGTACTGGCAACTTAACGTCTGGTTATCACCGCAAAGAACTGAAGAGTCAAAGCATCACTGGCAAATGTCCAGTCATTATCACCAAGTAGTCAGAGCCAAATGTCTGTTTAATGGAGAATGCAAAAATGATAGAAATAAAAGAATTCATGGACACCTTTAGCATAAAAGCCCACCAAAGCACTATACAGTATATACCTCACTCTATTGTCTCATCAGACACAAAAGCCAGAAAAATGTCTCATAAATGTCACCTGACTTTATTTATTTTCACAGGTTTTAAGGTGGATTTGGGGGGAATATCAATTATATTTTCAGACCACAGAAATTAAATCTCTCTGTAATTCAACAACTGTTTTAAATTTGTGTGGAGAAAAATAGAAACATAAGTATTATTATGATAAGGGCATACTGATACTCCATGTTTTCACACAACAAGGTAAAAAAGGTTTAGAATAATGTTTTTCACACTATATGCAAACAAAGACTTGTGATATTAAAATTTGTGTGGTGTGAATATAATATTATTAGATGAGATTATTACTGTAGATGAGATGCAGCTTGTAAATGGTGTCACAAGAACGAGACATAAACAGATAAAGGTTTGGGGCAGCCACCCATATAATATGGTATCCTGGCTGCAAAGTCGTTTTTTATCAAATACACAGCACTGATGTGCATCCAACTAAGTCCAGAACGAGACTGAGGGAAAAGGGAAAAGGGCAGGCTTTTAAAGGGGAAGACAGGAAGTGAGGTCATAAGGATCGGGCGCGTGTTCTTCATTCATTGGATCGAGCCCGGATGTGACGTCAGAGGAGCCAGAACTGGTAAGGTCTATTTCCATTGGCTCGGTCCCGGAAGTGACGTCAAGAGAGCCAGGTGGAATGGTCACTCAATCCCTTTAGCTGCCTCCCATGCGCACGTGTGTGACAATGGATAAAATATGTACAGAAGACCGTGGAGCTCATAATGTGATGGCTGACCCTGTGAGTGACGTCACATCTGACAGGAGTTTGACACGAGCTGAAGTGTTTGTAGACAGGAATGTCAGCAGATGCTGAACTGTCTGTGGCCTGTTGGGCGTTACGCACATCGAGAGCAAAAGTTCATATAGTGCTGTGAGTGTAGATTGTATGAGCTGAACACTCAGATTAAATCACCATTGTGTGTGTTTGTGTGGAGATATAAAACAAGTGACTGGGGTGTTGTCTAGTGAGGAGGACTATAATCATTGTTGTATTAGCCATCTCAGGGTGGTCTCACTAATGAGGAACACGACCAGTGGCAGGTGATCTGTTGCTTGATTTTAGCAGGGTGTAACTTTTGGTTTATGTAAGATATGAGACTCGCTGTGTCATCTAACTTTACCAGGACTTTTCCAACATAATCAAGGTACTGTATAAAAGGGTGGGTTCGGGGACACTTTTTCTTTTCTATTTATTTTTGTACATTATTAAGCTTACAACAGCATTCCAGCAATCAAAAGCAACTTGGCTGGCTCAAGAAGAAAAAACTCCTAGCTCTGTAACTGCTCGAGGGAGCCCACCTGACACGAAGCCTGCTGTGTGGACATTAATTTAAACCATTGAGGTTAATTAAATTATTTAATTTAATTAAGTCCTAGGGTTTGATAAGTGTTGTTTCTCTGAAAAACAAACCGCTGCATGTTAAGGTGAAATAAAGTTTGTTTTTACTTCACTGACACAAGTCACAGAGACATTAGCGGTTGCTTTATTACCTGATTCACGTCCTGTTGGTCATCTTTGTGTGGCACTCACAGTGGTGGGAAAACTGGGTGAAGCCAAATCAAAGGTCCAGACTGTAATTTGTAGGTCCAGACGTGTGGAACCTGTCACTGCTGAGGGTCCCAGGGGTGAATATTGCAGGGTGTGCATGTAAGGCAAGGGTTAACATGCTAAGGTATTGTTTGGGGGGCATTTCTTGTCACCAATTATGAAAAGAAACTAATTGGTTTGTGTCCTGCCTTGTATTTTAATCACTGGCCTCATTGAGCTCAAATTCTGCTGTTCGTTACTGTTGACATTTTACATCAACAATCTTATTAGTGATTGGAAAATTTATTTTATTGCATTAAGTAAAACATGGCTTAGCTCTGAAGGTGCAACTGTTTTAATCAAATCTGCGCCTCTGAATTACAGCTTTACTCAGATAGATAAGGAAGGAGGTAGTTAAGCAAATATTTACTCAAGTCAGTTAAAGTGTAAAGATGTCAGCTTTGATACATTCAAGTCTTTTGAGTTCCTTGCTGTTGTTATTCACGGAGTTTCTCAGTATCTAGTATTGTCCGTGTATAGACCTCCTAAATATGATGCTTCTTTCTTTGAGATATTCTCAAAGTTAGTGTGAATTATAATAACTATGACAGGTCCTAAATAGTTGATGACTTTAATTTTCATATCGATGATCAGTGTGACCCGAAAGCAAAATAGTTGTACCCTTTTGATTTGAGCCAGCATTTTAGTCAGCCAACACACAAAAGAGGGCACACCTTGGATTTAGTGATTAGTAAAGGATTAAAAGTTGATGTGAGGCAGGTCATGGGTATCGTTTTATCAGACCATTTTCTCTTACTATTTAATATAAAAATACCGATAAAATAAATAAGAAGCAAACTGTTAGAAACACTTCTTTGATTCATCTGCAGCTTCAAAGTTTACAAACATTTTAAGCAACCAGTCCATTTGTAGTGCTTACTGCAATACTGATAACAGTGTCAATAGTAAGGTGGGAAATGTTAATGTTAAAGTGAGAGCTGCTGCTGACATAGTCACACCTGAAAACACTGTTAAAAAATCATCCAGCACTGTTACACCATGGAAGACCCAAAGAGTGTCTGATCTAAAGGGAACATGCTGGAGAGCTCAGCGTAATTGGAGAAAAATTAAACTGATTATCCACCATGAGATGCTAAAGGCTAAAATAACAGAATACAACAACATATTCCATCTTGGGAGGCCGTGTTATTTCTCTAGAATTACAAATAACAATGCTACTAATCCCAGAGTCTCATTCTCTACAATTGATCATTTTGTAAACTCAGGTCACTCAATGGGATGCCTCCAAAAAACTTCCAGTAAAACTTGTGAGGCTTTTGCTAAATTTTTTAATCACAAAATTAATGATATTAGAAATAATATAATACATCCTCCCAGTACTGATCCTTTTAACCCCGGTATTCCATTTCAAGTAAATGTAATTCTTTCACTAGGATAGATTTACCTGATTTATATAAAAAAAAATTCTCAACTGAGACCCTCCACTTGTGTACTTGACTCAATACCAACAAGTTTTTTCAAAGAAGTATCTGATGTGCTAATTGAGAGTGTTCTTGATATAGTAAATTAATCATTAGGTACGGGGGTCTTCCGAGATTCTCTTAAGACTGCTGTAGTTAAATCCCTGCTCAAGAAAAATAATCTTGACCCCTCTCCTTTTGACATTTTTAGACCTATTTCTAACCTGCCTTTCTTAAGTAAAATCCTAGAAAAGGCAGTCATTATGCAGCTAAATGACCACCTCAATAAACCTGTTATTCTTGATAAGTTTCAGTCGGGTTTCAGAACAAAACACAGAACAGAAACTGCACTCATTAAAGTAGTAAATGACTTGCAGGCCATTTATCTGTTATTATCCTCTTAGATCTGAGTGCTGCATTTGATACCATTGATCACAATATTCTTAGATCTCACCTTAGTCAATGGGTGGGCCTCTCTAAATTGGTTTGAGTCCTACCTGGCAGGTAGAAAATTCTTTGTTAGTTGCAGTAATTATACTTCAGATACACATGATATTCTATATGGTGCTCCACAAAGATGGGTCTGCTGCTCTTTTTGATCTCCATGCTTCTATGAGGTCAGATTATCTCAAGACATGATGTGAGCTACCACAGCTACGCTGATGACACATAACTGTATTTCTAAATAGCGCCTGAAGACCCTGACTCTCTTGGCTCACAGACCCCAATGTCTTACTTGTGTTTCTGAGTGGATGAGTAGTAATTTTCTCAAACTAAATAATGAGAGATCACAAATCTTAGTGACTGGCAAAAATGGATACAATGAGGGTATTAGAAATAAAGTTGATGCATTAGGATTAAAAGTCAACTATTGACTCTGACCTAAATTTTACATCACATATTAATCAGATTACTAGGACAGCATTTTATCACATAAGGAATATATCAAAAGTTAGATCCCTTATAACTTTGCAAGATGCTGATAAATTATTTTACAGGTTGCTGTTATGCACTCCTTTCAGGACCCCTAAAGAAAGTCATCTAGCAGCTGTTAGAATCTTATCTAGTAAAGGAAAATTGGAGTACATCACCCCAGTTTTGATGTCACCACATTGGTTACTTGTGCCATTTAGAATTGACTTTAAAATACTGCTGATGGTTTACAAAGCCTTAAATAATCTCACTCCATCTTATATTTCAGAATGTCTTGCACTTTACACTCCAAATCATAACCTTAGATTTTCAAACGAGTGTCTACTTATCATTTCAAAAGCTAAACTTAAAAGAAGTGGTGAGGCGGCCTTCTGCTGTTATGAAGCTTAAATTTGGAATAGCCTGCCAATAGAAGTTCGTCAGGCTAACACAGTGGAGCACTTTAAAAAAACTGCTAAAATCTAATTATTGTAACATGGCTTTCTCATTTTAGTTAAACCCTGATATTCTGCATATGCATTTAATTATCTTCTTTTTTTCATAGCTCCACAATCCATACAAACACCTAATTTTTCTGCTGTTTCTCTTTCTGGTTTTCTGTGGTGGTGATCTGTAACCCCACCGCCTGCTCAAAGCAAATTGCAGTCCCTAAATTCATGGATTGAAGGCCAGAGGTCCACATGACTGTCATCATCTAATTCTTACATGTGAAGCCTGAGTACCATGAGGACTGTTTGAGATCATTGATGTTAGGTAGAATGCCTAGAGGGGGATGGGTGGTCTTGAGGCCTGGAACCCCTACAAGTTTTGTTTTTTCCTACAGTCCTCTAGAGTTTCTGTTTTATTTTTTCTGTCCTCCCTGGCCATCTGCCTGATTATATTCCTTGTTTATTAGTATTGCCTAATTTTTATTCTTTTTTTTTTCTTTCTTCATCTTGTAAATCACTTTCATCAACATCATTTGTATGAAAATGTGCTATAGAAATTGTTGTGATGTAAAATTTAGAGAATTTACATTTATAGAAGTTAATAAATATTTTGAATGTCTTTGTTTGTAACTTAAGCAAAGCAAATGTAATATTAGTAATTCATTAGTGAGAAGCATTCATGTTAACAACAAAACTTTAGCTCAACAAATAGTTTTGGGGGCAGGTATGAAGGTGTTCTGTTCCCCCATTGGTCTGAAATATGGCTGTTTGGAACTGACTTGTATCAGAAGCCTTTAAGTACTATAATGCCCTATTGGCTCTAGGGGTTGGACAGAAAATGTATAAATTTGCTCAGTCCCTCACTCTCTCTCTCTCTTACCAAACTGATGCATAAACTGAAAAGGACAACACAATGAAGAGCACAGCTCGGCAGCCATATTGAGACAGGCATGCGGCCTGTATTGAAGAAAGCTGACCACAAATGAGGACTTAACTAGAGACATTTAAAGTAACTAACAGTCTGTGGGCCACCTGAAACTACACAACACCATTTATCAGGTTGTATGGGTGCCAATATTCAAATATACTTTGCAGATTGTAAATTATTTATGAATATTATCAATGATACATTATTTTATGTGTAACTTAACTCCTGCTTGTCTTTTTCTACACCTAATTGCCTGATGTTATGGATGTAGAAGGGAAGGTGGGGAGAAGTTATAAGTACAATACTTTATAAACAGGGGTAAGTCTGTGATATCTCAGGCATTCTGAGAAAGGCTACATATTAATAATACAAAAAGGTGAAAGTAGAGTAAAATATTACTCTACCAAAACTAAACAGAAATAAATATTGTTGCTGTTGTTATTGTGCTGTCACAAAGAGTGTGTTGGAAATCTAAACAGGAGGACATGCTGCAAACAGAGATGTCTACACGTTTCACCAGTTCATAATGTAATCTTACTGCAGTGTTGATCAGAAAGTCACACATACGTTATGATAACGTCACTTGGCAATGTTGCAGTAACGTTACAATAGAAACTTCTTTAGCTGTTCCCAGGACTTTATCTAGGAGCGTTAGCAGGTAACCATTTTGGACCTTGAAAGACCTCACTCCAGGTCATCTTTAAAGTCAGTGTATGTTGTTTCAACATGAAGCACTTTTGGATTTTTTTCATCTAGCTAATAACTCCAAACCTTTCAACAGTGAGTTTGCAAGACTCTCCCTGGCTTTTTAATCAAATAAATAACTGGGGAGGGATTACAGGCATTGGATGAAGTTCTGAAGGTTCTTAATGGCAGTTGTTAAACTTACAAATTTACATTGCATTACATTGATGGACTGGGCATTAGGACTAACAAATCAAACCCCACCACTTTAAAGTCGAAAGAGAGAGAGAGAGAGAGAGAGAGAGAGAGAGAGAGAGAGAGATTGGCCCACTCGACCTCCTCCAGGCCCCTGTCCAGTAATGTGATCTTACTAACTCTCGGCCACCAATTCAATTGTCACTACCCGATTCGCACTGCCAGCCCAATCCATGTGCTCATGTGTATTGAAAGCCTACTTCATCGTGTGTTTTATGGTGCTGCCCGATCTGTTTAATGCATGCTTGAACAGTTTACGGCATGTGTGATGTCATAACTGTGCTGATGTGACACACTGCCTGAAAGACTGACCCTGAAGCTCTTCCAGTTGCAGCTGGCTTTAATTCAGACTTTAAGGTAAAGCCAAAATAAAGATTCCTAGCTGCCGTTTCAATATCTGAATGGCTGATCTAATTTAAATAAAATGTTACACATGCAGTAGTTTAATAGCAAAGTATTAAACCTTCATATTACAAACATTTACAAATGGTTTGATCTTATATGTTTTCCCACTGGACTCCTTCCAGCTGCTGTGCTAAAACCATATGCGTCAACCACATTGGTGGTGAATATCAGATTCATTTTAGTTACTAACTGTTAGAATGAAGACACCTTGTTTGTTTAATTCTCTTCATGATGCACTTAATTTCCTTATTAGAGGCCTGTTGTCTCTTTGAAGTTGGAATGATTAATGTTAAACATGGAAGCCTGGCAGCATGAAATTAATGTGATGTATAAATATTCACAGATGAATCAAGAACTAGTAGTAAAAATCACAAAACAATTCACCCTGTTTGTAGCTGATGTTCATTCAGATTGAGACATTTATGTGATGTTTTACAGAAATTTCCTACCAAACTCTTGAGTCGTTCAGTAAATTAGGTGCATTCCTGTTTGTAAGTGCTGCAGTGGGCTGGCGCACTGCCCGGAATTTGTTCCTGCCTTGTGCCCTGTGCTGGGGTGGATTGGCTCCAGCGGACCCCCGAGACCCTGTGTTAGGATATAGCATGTTGGGCAATGACTGACTGACTGACTGTAAGTGAGAGAGGAAGTGGGCCTCGCTATTGGTAGGTTAGCATTGACTACTCTCATTGGCTAGAAGGAATAAGTCCCGTCCTTACCTTGCTGCTTTCACTCTGAAATAATTTTGCAGTGATACCACACAATAATACTGCTAAAAACAAGTAATCAATGAAAAATTTCCCAATTATAATTACCCACATTGATTCAGTACACATGGTGAAGAAAACATTTACATTTATTTGAATGGTAGATGCTTTAATCCAAAGTGACTTACAAGGAGGAGCGCAGGGCCAGCTATTTGTACAGAGGGGACATGAAGTATCAGGACAATGAGGAACAATAAGGGAGGCAGACACAGTTGACATAACAACTAAAAAGGTGTATTTATTAAAGAAAAAAAAGTCCACAAAGAAATAATTTTAAAAAAAGGCAAATAAACACTGCAATGATGAATCAGTAAAAAAAAAAATTCTTAGCCTGCATTCTCCCCCTATGCAAACACTTGAAATATGACTTGTCCTGGCAAATTGGAATGATAGTCTATTCCCTGTCAATATATCACCCTGCAGCTCCTTCTTCTGCTCTGAACTGAACTCCTATCTCTGGCATAAACACTGGCTTATATCCCGGGTCAACCATCACCTGACTCGGGTCGAACACCCCTCACACTCCCTAGTCACGTGCCAAGCCTAAACATTATTTGTGCCGTCTGCGGCGTGTGTGGCTACATTGCCGACGCTCCACACCACTTCCTTCTTCATTCTCTTATGCTTGAGACCAGCGTCCGCTGCACGCCTGTCTGCTATTCCACAGCGCCGCAGCCTCCAAAGACCGTGGCCAGACCTGAAAAATGCTGGAATAAGGCACGATGGGCAGCAAGCACACAAGCCCACCCAAGGGCCATTTGCATGGAAACACACACCACCCCATCCGCTCCAAGCCATGGCACCGACGAACAAACTGGTAAGTAGCAAGTTTTTTTTTTTTTTTTTATACAGATGTTGCATGCAGTCCAACAGAAACGGATCAAAAACTTTTAAATGACTACATTGGGAGGCGTTTCCTTGCAGTCCCTGGAGCAATTGCAGATTAAGGGCCTTACTCAAGGGCCCAACAGAGTAGCATTCCTCATGGCACTGCCATGATTTGAAGTGACAACCTTTGAGTTACCAGCTGGGCTCCTTAAGCCAGAGAAACAAAAACAAACCTGAAAACTGTTAGCACTCTAGTTATTTCACTTAGGTAAAAAACAAAAAGAAACTTATTTGAAATTCTATTGAATAGTTCAATTTTATTTAGTTAATGATATATACACACTGTGAAATACAAAGTACAAAGTCAGAATAAATTTTATGTGAGGAAGAAAGAACATGCAAAGTGGCACATAGTGAATGGAGAGATCATAGAGCAGGGGTGGAAGAGCTTGGATATGCCTGATGAGAGCAAATAGGAATCCAGAAAATTCATCGTGTACCAAAAACTGCTAGTCCACAACTGCTAAAAAATGAGAAGTGCCAGCCCAATTTAAGTGAAATGCTAGCACACATTCTAAATGACATACACAACTTCATGTAGAATCACATTCATCTTCTCGATGTCAGATGTGTGCACATGCAAAAAAAAGAAAAAAAAAAAAACAGTTAATTCTTGTATTTTATTTTGTTGTGTTTGCTGTGTCTATGAAAACATTTCACATGAGCAGCATTCAATCACAGAATCACTCGGTCCACATGGTGCCAATTCGCGTGTTCTCCTGTTTCCATGTATAACTTACAGCTGGCAGGGCAATCTGAATACTGCAATGACAGACACTTGGCAGACTGTACAGAAGTGGATTATGCTTTAGGAATGAGGGCAGACATAGTCATTGGGGAGCAGTTCTGGAAATGTTTATGACTTTTCATTCAGAGAAAGTCCAAGTAACCTAATGATATATATACTGTGAAAGACCATCCTGGACACAGACCGACACTGAGACAGGCAAGTCCCAAAACACACGCTTTATTTACAGTTCTTCCCCCTATTGCACACAATGCACAAGTCACCAATAAACAACTCACAATTACTCAGCTCAGTCCTTTTATTTCTCTTCTTATTCTTTTCTGCCACCTCCACTCCTCCAGTCACAAGCTCCATCTTCTGCCTCCTAACTCTGGCTCTCTGAATGGAGTTAGTTGACCCCTTTTAAAATGCACCCGGATGTGCTCCAGGTGCTCCCCGATGACCTTCTTGCAGTACTTCCTGGCTTCTGAACCATCCAGTTGTCTCCTGGCGGTGGCCACTGATCACCACAAGGTTGAGCTTCCCAGCTCCATGGTTCCCATGCAAACCTGGAGCTCTTGCATCCTGGGGTAGGAATTACCCCTTTCCTGGTCCCCTGCTTCCCCAGGTAAGGGTAAGGTCCCCAGCCATCTATTATAATATAATAAACTGCTCAAAAAAATTAAAGGAACACTTTGAAAACACATCAGATCTCAATGGGAAAAAGAAATCCTCCTGGATATCTATACTGATATAGACTAGGTAATGTGTTAGGAACGAAAGGATTCCACATCGTTTGATGGAAATGAAAATGATCAACCTACAGAGCCCTGAATTCAAAGACGCCCCAAAAATCAAAGTGAAAAAATTATGTGGCAGGCTAGTCCATTTTGCCAAAATTTAATTGCAGCAACTCAAAATTGTACGCAGCACTTTGTATGGCCCCTGTGTTCTTGTATACATGCCTGACAACATCGGTGCATGCTCCTAATGAGACGACAGATGGTGTTGTGGGAGATCTCCTCTCAGATCTCGACCAGGGCATCACTGAGCTCCTGGACAGTCGGAGGTGCAACCTGGTGGCATTGGATGGACCAAAACATAATGTCCCAAAGGTGTTCTATTGGATTTAGGTCAGGAAAGTGTGGAGGCCAGTCAATGGTATCAATTCCTTCATCCTCCAGGAACTGCCTGCATACTCTCACCACATGAGGCCAGGAATTGTCGTGCACCAGGAGCCACTGCATCAGCATAGGGTCTGACAATGGGTCCAAGGATTTCATCCTGATACCTAATGGCAGCCAAGGTGACCCTCCATGGATATACCTCCCCATACAATCATTAATCCACCACCAAAGTGCTCATGCTGAATGATGTTACAGGCAGCATAATGTTCTCCATGGCTTCTCCAGACCCTTTCACTTCTGTCATGTGCTCAGGGTGAACCTTCTCTCTTCTGTGAAAAGCACAGGGCACCAGTGGTGCATCTGTCAATTCTGGTATTCTATGGCGAATGCCAATCGAGCTGCATGCTGCTGGGCAGTGAGCTCAGGGCCCATTAGAGGACATGGGGCCCTTGGGTCACCCTCATGAAGTCTTTCTGGTTGTTTGGTCAGAGACATTCACACCAGTGGCCTGTTGGAGGTCATTTTGTAGGGCTCTGACAGTGCTCATCCTGTTCTGCTTTTCCCAAAGGAGCAGATACCGGTCCTGCTAATGGGTTAAGAACCTTCTATGGCCCTGTCTAGCTCTTCTACAGTAACTGCTTGTCTCCTGGAATCTCCTCCATGCCCTTGAGACTGTCCTAGAAGACACAGCAAACCTTCTGGCAATGGTACATATTGATGTGCCATTCTGGAGAAGTTGGACTACCTGTGCAACTTTTGTAGGGTCCAGGTATCACCTCATGGTACCAGTAGTGACACTGACTGTAGCCAAATGTGAAACTAGTGAATAACAGTCAGAAAAGATGAGGAGGGAAAAATGTCAGTGGCCTCCACCTGTTAAACTATTCCTGTTTTGGGGGTCCATCCCATTGTTGCCCCTCTAGTGCATCTGTTGTTAATTTCATTAACACCAAAGCAGCTGAAACTGATTAACAACCTCCTCTGCTACTTAACTTACCAGATCAGTATCCCAGAAATTTCATTGACTTGATGCTATACTCTCATTAAAAAGTGTTCCTTTAATTTTTTTGAGCAGTATAAATACTGTACATACATACACATCCCAAAGTGTGATCATCGCATCTGTGAAAGACAGTTTATCAGTTGCCTAGGCAACCGTGGGCTCCCAGAGCTGCAGTGGCTTGTTAAGCAGCTCGCTGCAAACGCAAATCCTAAAAGGTTGCGGTCACACTATAAGCACTTGCCATCGATGGGTGATGTAACGAACATTTTAAATGCAGGGAACAGGATTACTTGGCCACTAACCTGGCCACAACCCTGCCTGACTGCTGTGTCCATGTATAGGGGAGTGATAGATTCCACTACAATAAATAACAGTGCTGTTCCTGCTTCAAGCTGAATAAAGCTGGTTTTGCTAAAGTACTGAGGCTCAGCCTTGTGTTTTGGGGTGCAAGGCAGGGACTCACACATCACATGGTACCAGGAGTGGGATTCTTGCACCGATGGATCTCCAAGGAGTACAGAACAAGGTGAAGCTCCAATGGCCACCCCTGCCTTGGCAGGGCCATGAGATGTGCTGCTGAAGATGGCTCCCTCAGACAACCCTAAGTGTTTCCTATTCCGCTTTGAACATATGGCAACATTGATGTATTGGGACAGGGAAGCCTGGGCAGCTATTTTTGCTCTGTTTTTAACTGGAGAAGCCCTCCAAGACACATGGAATCTCCCTCCCGAAGGGCTTGATGATTATGACTACATGAAGCAACAGATTAACCTCCACATGGCTGTGAGTCCGGTGGTCAAGGAGCGCCAGTTTCAGCTGTGGCATATTGATCTGGATCACCCTGCACGAGGACAGATCCAGGAATTAATGGACCTGATTCAAAGCTGGATCTTTGGAGACCCTTACGAGTAGAATATGACTGTCTGGGATATTAACATTAGAACATTAGAAAAATCTAGAAAAGAACAGGCCATTCAGCCCAACAGAGCTTACCACTCCTATCCACTTAATTCTTCTAAAGAAAAAACATGAAGTTGAGTTGTGAAAGTCCCTAAACTCCTTCTGTCTACCACTCTACTTGGTCACTTACTCCAAGTTTTTATGTTTGTCTGTGTGAAGATAAACGTCCTAATGTTTGTGTGACTTTTACCCTTCACAAGTTTCCAACTGTATCTCCGTGTTCTTGATAAACTCATTTTAAAGTCACCATCTTGATCCACTGGACTAATTCCCTTCATCATTTTAAACACTTCAGTCAGGTCTCCTCTTAATCCTCTTTTTCACTGTTTAGGCTCAGCTCTTTAAATCTTTCATTATAACTCATCCCCTGTAGCCCCAACCCCGTGATCAGCCTAGTCGCTCTTCTTTGGGCCTTTTCTTGTGCTGCTATGTCCTTTTTGTAGCCTGGAGACCAAAACTGCACACAGGACTCCAGATGAGGCCTCACCAGTGTGTTATAAAGCTTGAGCAGAATCTCCTGTGACTTGTACTGCACACACTGTTAGCCTTCTGAATGGCTTCTGAACACTAGCAGTTGATAGTGTCAAGTCCACTACAATTGCTAAGTCCTCCTCATAAGGTGGACTTTTGATCTTCTACTAATCATAAATCTCTCAGTATCTCCTTAGTATTCTCTTTTACCACTGGGAGTCTATCGACTTCCTGACATGTGAAGGACTGATACGGGTTTAGAGTGTCTGCTCCTTCATTGTCTGTAGTTTTTAATCCCCCTTTACTATTCCTAATGCACTTCACCTCCTCCTTTACTGAAACACTGAAAGAATTTCTTACAGTCTTCTTTCACCTTATCTGCTATATTCCTCTCCAACTGCCTTTTAGCCTCCCTGATATCCTTCTTATTGGTGGCCCTCATGTTCTCATACGCTCTACGATTCACTAAGGAGTTGTTAGTCTTATATGTGTTATGCGCTATTAGTTTGGCAAGAAGAAATAAGACCACACAAAATGATGATTTGTCTTGAATCAATAAGCAGCTTTACTATCCACTTAAAATGAGGAAAGTAAATCAAGACCTGATACGGCCTTGGAAATTCTACATGTGCTCTGTGTGTTACAGGAGTGGGCCAAGTTTACCAGTGAATTTAAACCAGGTACCCATGTTGTGCACAGCAACACTCAACTGACATTTAATAAAGGAATCTGTCTTGTCACAAAACTTTAAAAATTGCAACCTATTTTTATCCATGCTGGTCCAAAATGTGAATATATATTGTGGCAGACGACCAGGGACCTTGCTCCACCGGGACGCCTGGATCAGGGAAGGACCGGGAAAGGGGCAATATCTTCTCTGGACGCAGGAGGGCAGCCCCCCTAATTTCCGTGGCCCACCAAGGGGCTGCCTAGATGGTTCCTGAGCCCTGGAGGACAGCACTTCCGCCACACCAGGAAGTGCTGCCGGAAGACCATCACTGAGCACCTGGAGCACATCCGGGGCGTGATCCCTTTGAGAAGCCGGAGTCGGGAGGAGGAAGACGGAGCTTGTGAGAGAGGAGTGGAGGCAGCCGAAGAGAGATAAGACTGAGGAGTCATGAGTGAACTGGTGGAGCCAGTTGTAAATAATTTGTAAATAAACCCATGTGTTTTGGACATTGGTGTCGTGTCTGTCTGTGGCCGGGCTAGCTGTTACAATATATATTGTAACAAACGTGACCTGCCACGGGCGGCACAAATAAAACCCAATAAACTTCCCCATGTCCCACAGGCATCACACAGTCCCAAAACACCACAAGCACTACACAGAACACACTGGTCTTCACCACCACTTCTCCCTTCAAGTGTTGTCCTCCTCCTGCTCCTCCTCCCAACTCTAGCTCCTGGAGTGGTGGCTGCTAGCACCTTTTATAGCTCACCTGGAAGTGCTTCAGGTGCTTGACCACCTGCTTTCGATTGCACCTCCAGGTGTGGCTGAAGTATGACCCAGACGGGCCCAGGAACCCCTGCAGCGCCTCCTGGTGGCCACCCCAGATCCCAACAGAGCTGTGGAGAACTCCATCTCCCATGGAGCCCTGCGGGTATCTGAGGCACCACAGTCACCCGGGGGGCTGCCACCAAGTGGTCTAGGGGAGATACTGTGCAGCCCATGCTTGCTCTCCTGGCACATACACAGAAGGGGCATTGGCGGGCATGGGTCCCGGACATCCTTCACAATATATATATATATATATACATACATTTATTTATATATACATACATTTATTTATATATATTGTGACAGACGGCCGGCAGCTCATCTCGGCTGGGACGCCCATGAGATGGAAGGACAGGTGAAGGCAGTTTTTCTAGGACACTGCCTCCCCCAAAAAGCTAGATGAAAACTCTCCTGGAGTGTAGCAGTGCCGCTGATTCCTGCAGGGCATCCTGGGACTTGGAGTCCAGTTTTTCTGCCCCGTTGGGTGCCATGGGTGCCACCATGGGGAGCTGTGAAAGGACCTGGGGAGTCATGATTCCCTTGCAGCAATAGGAAGTCATGAGAATGGAAGCCCCAAAGTACCTTCCGGGCAGATTAAAGAATTGGGATTCTCCATTAAGTGCTGGCAAGTCATGTGGGATGAAGAACAGAAGCATTTACAGGTCATGGAGTATTTAAAGGACTGCTGGAGACCCAGCAAGCAAGCCGGAGTCGGGAGGAGTGTGACAGAGCTTGCTGGGAGGTGTGGAGGAGAGATTGGTGTTTATAATTATTGATTTATTATTATTGGTACTTCTGTTTATTGTTTGATGTAGTGTGTGAAGGGCTTCATTTAAAGAAAATATTAAACAACTTCTTGGTGTTTTATCCAGTCCTGCGTCTGTCTGATAGGAAAAGGTTGGCAACAGTGCCACCTAGCGTCCACTTATTGACAATATCTACTTTTTTCTTAAATCATGAATCAGTTTTAACGGCACAAATTAATGTATTTGTTGTTGTATGAAATGTCCTCTTTTTCATTTAGAAGAAATTACAGCGTTGCATAAGCTGTGCAAATAAGTAGTTTACTTCGCTTTCGTTAATTTCATGACAAAAACAGAATGACCTGACCAGCCCAGTGGAGTTTACACTAACAGAGCAATAAAAGGGGTAATAATTCAGCGGGTTAGGACTGGCAAACATAGCACTGCATTGGGCCACAATACGATGTTCCCATAGCATTTTTTCACAATTTTAATGTTTATTTGTGACATAGTAGAAGAAACCGTGGAAAATAAATCAATTTAAAACTTGAACCCCTGATTTAAAATTGAATCATATTTTCACAATCACGGCAAAACATCATATTTATCTGCTTAATTTGGAGAGAAAAAGAAAGCAAACCATTCCTTTAGATCCTCGTTTTATGTTTTAAATGCTGTTCTGCTTTATTCGAAAGATCAAGAAAATCGCGAACAAAACAAAGACACTTGGGATTCATTATTAACGTGCCCTCTCTGAAGTACTCCATTTTCACTTTTACTTTCCTTTTTTTTTATTTAATTTTCATACGTTTGACATTTTTTTTAAGTGTTGAAATACAACTTATAGAAATTTAAATGAATTATTGCATGGGGACGGGGGTTAAGTAATTGCAGTATTAGTACCCTTCGCTGTTAAATTATTGACTTACTTGACCGCCCAGTGCCGAGGTTTATTGTACAAAGCTGGTCGCTCCATTCCCGTTGGGCGTTTTAAACAGTAAGTTTAATTGTGTAACGAGGGTCCGGACCTCAATGGGACTTGCTGCTCAGGTGGCGACGTTCTTTCTTATAATCATAAAGTAACCCGTGAGCAGTGGGTCGAGGTGGTGGTTGGTTTGGGGGAGGTTAGTGTTTAGCAGACACAACATTTAAAGATCACTTCCATCGGCGAGCCTCGAACTGGACCCTTGGATTTAGATCGTCCAGCAGAGAGTCGGGGAAACAGTGTGACATACGGGTTACCTCTGACCCCAGGTGAGGTGGCGTGCATGTAGGGAAAAGGCGACAAGCAGATGGGAGCGCTTCAATGGCGCCGCTGAATATCTATGGATTACGAATGGGGCATCTAAGACGGGGAGGAGACCACCGGAATGAGGAAAAAGGAGCGCATGTGAATGTGTGGAGTGGAAAGAGGAAAGGAAGGGAGGACCGAGGGGACGGAGCAACAACAAAAGTGGGCGGAGTTAGGGAAATGTGGAAGCTGCAGAGAGAGAGAGAGAGAGGGAGGAGGAATAGGAGCCGCATTTGCTCTTTATGTTTGTATTTAAATTACTTTACCTGGAAGTAAAACACCTTATTAGAACAACCTTCGTTAATTTAATACAACATGTCTGTGAAACTCAATACGGTATATCCACAGTATTATGAATGAGTTGGAGTTTATTTGGTATCATTTTGTACTGCGGCTGATTTGCTATTTGTATTTGTGATATTCAATGATAGAGCTGTGCTATTTGATGGATTCTCCTGCTCCTACAACCTCTGGCTTCAAGTGGGGAGAACCTGAGGTCAGCATACCCCGAGCTGCCCTTCTCCTTATCTCGTACTTCTTAGGCCCTGAAGCACACTAGAAGAGTGATGTGTTCATCTCAGCACTCATAACAGAATATGGCATTGACATAGCTAGGCAGTGTGTTTGAAAAATAAAAGGGCCAGGGTTGTTCTTCAGAGCGGTGCCATAGGGGAACCATGTTAGGTTCTCAAAAGATCAAGCCACAAGAGAGTTCCAGAAAGAGTCTGTATTTCTTTAGATCTGTAACAGGTTACTGTAAATAACCAGGCAGTAGAAGGTAGACAATTTGTGTTACACCAGTGGGTCCCTTATTTTAATCTTGAAAGGACGTTTACTGCATGCTTATAGTAACACAGGCCTAGTTCAGGTATTTTGAAATCTGTTAGTGTTCTGCTAGGTAGCCTACCATACATTAAAAAGTTCATTATTTCCCAGATATTAGGATGTTTTTCAAAGCACAAAGACCCAAACTTAATAGAAAAAAAAATTCCCAGAAATAAATGTTGCTTGGTCAAGTAAAAGATCCACCATGAACCATTTAACCCAATAATTAACTATTAAATGCCATTAAAGAACCAGTATTTTAACTCGTGTATAGTGAATGAGGTGGCATAATTCCATGCTGCCTCTGTAAATGCTGTGATCATAATGTAATAAATGCTGTAATGACCAGCCAGAACAATTACAAAGTTATGAACGTTTGTCAGTTTTTATCAGAATGACAGTCACTACAAGTAATCACACTTCCAACCCTCAGTTGACTGGGCTTCCTTTCACACTTCACCCCAGGACCCAATGCTGCCTGGGTTGCCTCCCTAGATGACTGATGAATAATCCAACAGTAATCACTGCTCCAAAGTTTTTGATGTGATGTCCCTTGCCAACCCTGGTCAGATGCCCATGTTGCCCATACTTAAAGAGAAGAGGGAACAATGTGGTGGGCTGTGCAAGTAGCCTATCAAATCATATTGGAGTATTACATGTAAATTCAATGACACCTATTTCTGAAAGGCACTAAATACTGAGCAATGGGTCTGAATACTAAGGACCATGTGATATTTCAGTTTTTCTTTTTTAATAAATCTGCAACAATTTCAAAAATTCTTTTTTTTGTCTGTCAATATGGGGTGCTGTGTGTACATTAATGAGGAAAAAAATTAATTTAAATGATTTTAGCAAATGGCTGCAATATAACAAAGACTGAAAATTTGAAGGGGGTCTGAATACTTTCCGTATCCCACTATATATATATATATATATATATATATATATATATATATATATATATATATATATATATATATATATATATATATATATATATTCTTTCAAAAAAAGAGTCCTTTACTAAATACAACAGTATGGTGACCATCCCCGTATAATGTCAAATGGATAAATAAAAAAACAGACTTTGTTGTGATCAAAACATTAAGTATTTGACGGTCATTGTACAGTAAGATGGAGTTTGTATACAGTGACAAAGAAAATGGATGCAGGAAGTGAGTTGGCAGGAAATGACGTTGAATCAGAGGGATGGGGGTGCCGTCATCAAGGATGAACCGGAAGTGATGTGCCAAGGTGAGTGATGTCATCAGGAGGAGCCGGAAGTGGTGTCATCAGGTGGCCATTTTTAGAGTTCAGCCACACTGATTTATTTTTCTTCTTTCTTTCTGCCAGAAGTAAAGACAGAGAGGTATCGTTACCGCATATCAACCCCTTATCTTGTGATGTTTCACTCACCTTCAGGCTTATTGACTGTCCCCTAATCGCATGTGTGTGATTAACTATATATACAGTATATGCACAGGGTGGTCCAGATCTAATTATGCAGATTCAGATCGTCTGGATGACTTTGATTTATGCGGGACAATTCCAGCTCGGCGCGAAGATGATTCTTCATGTTGTCAGTTCACACACTTCTCGATGGTCCGTGATTTTTCAGGTGATTTTCTATGTAATAAACTTAATCAGTTATAGCATAATGAAAATTGCATAATTACATCTGGACCACCCTATATATATATATAAAGTAAATTATATATGTTAATTATATATATATGTACATTTTTTCTGATTATACTTACAGTAGTATTCTTATTTTTTTTTCTGATTATACTTATACTGCATCCATCGCACACCCAACTTGCGGGGAATATGAAGTAATAACATTCATCATCACACCTCCAATTTCCAGCTTTATATATATTACTCTGTCTGACACTCTTTTCACCTCCAAAACACTTTTGCCATACTGTTCTTTCAGAATAACACCTACCCCATTTCTTCTCCCATCCACACCAGGTAGAACAATTTGAATCCATCTCCAATCCACCTGATCTTAATCCCCTTCCATTTAGTCTCTTGTATGCACAATGTATCAACCTTCCTTCTCTCCATCATATCTGCTAACTCTCTCCCCTTACCAGTCATAATGCCAACATTCAAAGTTCCTACCCTCAATTCCACTCTCTTTACCTTCCTCTCTTTTTCTCTTTTGGCCAAAAGTATCTACATTTCCCCCAGCATCCTATTGGCTAACAGTAGTGGTCGCAGCTATTTTTATCCTGAGCCTCAACTGATCGGGTATAGAGATCTGTATTATTATCCACATATTTGTTTTGCAAAATTCTACTCCGGATGCCCTTCCTGACTATCCCTCCCCATTTAACTGAGCCTGAGACAGACACAAAGAAACATACTGATTTGTGGAGAGTCAGTCTGAAAAAGATGGGAGACTGGAAAGTGGTGGCACGGGGAAGCATAGTTAGGCAGATGGTGGTCTGTAGGATGATGTTGAAGATCAAAAAGAGGAGGAGAGTGAGGGCAGAGCCAAGGGTGTTAAGATGTTAAGATTTACATTGAGTGTGATGAGGATAGACAGGATGTGCATTAAAGGGTCAGCTCAGGTTGGACAGTCAGAGAGGCGAGATTCCATTGGTTTGGTCATGTGCAGAGGAGAGATGCTGAGTATATTGGGAGAATGATGCTAAGAATAGAGCAGCCAGGGAAGAGAAAAAGAGGAAGGCCTAAGTGAAGGTTTGTGGATGTGGTGAGAGAGGACATGCAGGTGATGGGTGTAACAGAACAAGATGCTGAGGACAGAAAGATGTGGAAGAAGATGATCCGCTGTGGCAACCCCTAATGGGAGCAGCTGAAAGAAGAAGAAGAAGAGGGTGTGCTTAAGTTGGACTGTTGGGAGACAAAGTCACAGAAGCGAGATTTTGTTGGCTTGGTCATATGCAGAGGAGAGATGCTGAGTATATTGGGAAAAGAATGCTAAGGATAGAACTGCCAGGCAACTGAAAATAAGTTAGGCCTAAGAGAAGGTTTATAGATGTAGTGAGAGAGGACATGCAGCTGATGGGGGTAACAGAACAAGACGCAGAAGACAGAAAGATATGGAAGAAGATGATCCGCTGTAGTTAGCCCTAACGGGAGTGGCCGAAAGAAGAAGAAGCAGAAGAAGAAGAGTAGAGCTCCAGACCCTTCTCGATTTTTTCTCATTTTATTTTGTGCCAACAGGTAGGCAAATGTGTGGTGCAACACAGCCACCAAGTGGACAACAACAAGAAGCAGGAATCTGGAGTTCTTTGTCTTTGTGCTTAATTAGCGTTGGACCTCTAAAAATTACCCCTAAGATAATGATGTATGAAACATTTTCTATGTGATTTGAAAAACTGCTAAATGTCGTCCTGTGAAAGCAATGATGTAAACATTTGAGCCTAATAATACTGGCTGCATTTCTCACAAGACAGGATTCCTTCCCAGTTCATGTTTAAAGTGTTTCTTTTAGTCTTCTTTGTATTCTTATCATTATTGTTCATTGTTTTCCATGTGTGTTTTGTGGACTTGGATGAGGCATACAACAATGTCCCACAAGGTGTCCTCTGGGGGTTGATTATGGAGTACTGGGCCTGCAGTTTTGGGTAATTAGTTTCTGTATAATCAAAGCAAGAGCTTGGTTCACACTACGGGCAGTAAGTCAGACACATTCCTAGTATTTGTAGGACTCCACCAGAGCTGCCTTCAGTGATTCTGTTCATTATTTTTATAGACAGAATTCCTAGGTGCAGCCAAGGGGTGAGGAGGTCCATTTCAGTGACCACAGGATCACATCTGTACTTTTTGCAGATGATGTGGTCCTTCTGACTTCACTGAGCAGTGACCTTAGATACACATTGGTGTGGTTTGCAGTCAAGTGTGATGTGATTAGGATGAGGATCAGCACCTCCAAGTCTGAGGTTATAGTTCTCAACTAGAAGAAGGTGGGGTGTCCTCTCCAGGTTAGGGAAGAGGCACTAAATCAAACAGAGGAATGTCTAACTGTAAAGTGCCATCTTTTTTTACTTTTCAGAGTTTACCAGTATTTTTACTCTTACCATTTACATCTATAGGGTAGTTAATTCTAAAGGAGTGCTGAGCGTACTTTACAGAACTGTTACAGAGCTGCAAACCACACATTTGGATACATTTCTTATTGTGGATGGAGATTTTAATCAAATAAAATTTTAAACCCTTCTCCTCAACTTTTATCAACATGTAAACTTTCCAACCAGGGAGAGAACATACTGGACCTTACCTTTACAAACTCTCACAATGCCCACATTTCAGTTTTTCTGAGTGTGTTTCTATTAAGTTAATGCCTAAATAAAAAACAACATAAAAAGTCCCAACCAACTCTCACACAGACCAGGGTTCAGTCAGAGGGAGCTGTTTCAACTCTGCACATCTGTTCTGCTGATTTGGACTAGGCCACGTTTAAGGCTGCTGTCACCTATGGCCATACAATCAACTTAGAGGAATGTGCATCATCAGTCATTGGCTACATAAACAAGTGTAAAGATAAAGTGACTATGTCAGAGACCATCAGAACTTGTGCAAATCAAAATCTGTTGGTGACACTGAGGATAACTGAACTGTTAAAAGCCTGCAATGCTGCCTTTAGATCAGGTGATAACAGTAGCCCTAGGACAGCAAGGGCAAACATATCAGGGGGCATCAAAGCAGCTCAGTGAGTTTATGGTAAGAAAGTCCAGAGCCACTTTCAGGCAACAGAGACACACAACACATTTTATAGGGAATCCAAGCCAACACAAACTGTAAGACCAAACCACCTTTCTGCAAAGGTGATGTGTCCTTTCTAGATCTTCAAGCTAACTTCTATGTGCAGTTTGATGCCCTGAATGACATAACTGCAAGGAAGTCCATCTCTCCTCGTGAGGAGCAGTTATTGTGTAAGTAAAAAGAACTTTGTTGAATGTAAACCCATGAAAGCTTCTGGACCAGAAAACATAGCTGACTGAAAGCTGCAAACCAGGTGACAGATACCTTTCCAATTATCTTTAACATTTCTCTGAAGTAGGCAGCTATCCCCAAGTGCTTCAAAACCACCACCATCATATCCATGTCAAAGATGACTTCTGTCTCTTGCCTCAATGACTGTTGCCCTATAGGACTCACACCTGTCATCATGAAGTGAATCAAGAGGCTAGTCTTGGGCCACTTGAAATCCAGACTTCCCATATCAAACTACACTTTTCCGCTTGCCTATCGCTTATACTGTTCCATTGAAAATTTCATATCATCTACTCAACATCTGTCCTCTTCATCTTTACCCACTTCTATTTGTGGTCCATGTTCCTGATCAATTTTCTCCATACAACTTGGTCCTGCACCTTCTCTCAAGTCAGACCCTTTTTCCTTTTACATGATCCATCCACCTTCACTTTTTTGCCTCCCTTGCTTTATCTTTTCCTGTACTTCCATTCCCATCCTTCCTTTAACCACATATTCATATTCTCTCCTTATCATATGTCCATGCCACTTCAACCTTCTTTCCTGTACTTTCTTAGATATTTCTCATATTTTGTGTTGTCCTTTTGATCATCTCATTTCTTATTGTGTCCTTTTTGGTAACATCTCATCTCAACTTTCTCATTCCCAACAAATATCTTCTTCTCCACAGCTCCGTTTACTGCCCATGTGTCAGCTTCACACATTATAGACGTCTAACGTGGTCTTAAAAACCTTATCTGTAACCTTCACCTTAATTCTCCGATTACAATTTACTCCTGACAAATTCTTCCAATTGTTCCATCCACTAGGTGTGTTATCTCTGCATGCAGTTATCCATCTTGGGCTACGATTGATTTTAAATATTTAAACTTATTCACTTCTTTCAATAGCTCTCTCCTTGAAGGCTAACTCCTGAAACCTGATCACCATTAAACCTAATATATTGGGTCTTTTTCCTATTTATCTTCAATCCTCTCTCCGCCAAAGCCCTTCTCCACTCTTCCAACTTTCTCTTTTCTGGTGCCACACAACACAAAGTCTGCACCACAGAAATTGATCTTTTATCACAGGAATTAACACATTGATAACTAGATCAAAAAGGTGAGGACTTAATATAGATACATGGTACAGGCCTACTCTTACTGGGATCTGCTTCTAACCAGAGTTCTCCCTACCTCACACATATTCCTGGACAATCTTTGTATACTTCTACACTACTCCTTTCTTCCTTATGCATCTCCAGACTTCTTCACATGAAAACCTACACCAAGCCTTCTCCAAATCAATAAACGCCATAGGCAAACCTTTTTATTTATTTTTTTTTTCAGTCTCAATGCAAGGACTGTATCAACTGTTCCTATCCTTTGTGCAAAACCAAACTGCTCCTATGGTGGTCTCTTCCTTAAGCTTACACAGTAGAACCCTTTCCCAAAATTTCATTATGAGTTAAATCAGCTTTATCCCTTTATAGTTTTCACAGTCCTGAATATTTCCCTTCTTCATATAACAATTACTACAATCACACTGTTCCTCCACTTCCATGGCATTTTGTCCATATCTTCTGTATTAGATCCCATAACCCCACCTTTCCCTAAACTCTGACTTCCACCGGTATTTCAGAAGGTGCTGTTGCTTTCCCGTTCTTAGACAAAACTATTACCAGGTGTGTAATGAAAAAGCTTTTCCAAAGAAGAGCCTCAAACAACACATTGCGTTTCACCCAACTGCAGTAGCACCATTTTATTGTCAAAGTTTATTTTTTTGGTCGTCTTTAGCACTGTGAATACATTCAGATAAAATCTTGTAAGGAAGGTTAGAAGGATTGCTGATGTTGAATCTGAAGAGAAGCCATAGTGGTGTTCTGAATGTGGTAAGCGATATCTGAATACTAAATCACACTTCTTTGTCTCCATCAATCCCAGCATCCTCCTGAGTTTCATCATCCTGACCAGTAAAAATTCTATTGTGATACCAAGAAGTCCATTCAAGCCTCCTTCTAGGTTTCATCATCATCAATGGAAATCCTATTGCTACCAAAAACAAGTCCATCTAGTAAAGTGTTTGCTAGTTTCAGAACAACAATACAACTTCTGTCCCTTGTGTTGATCTGAAGTGAAGCCATTTATGAAAGTCTTGTGTCACATTCAGAACAGTAATACATTTCCTCTACTCTGTGAAGTGAACAGTATCTTTGAAGATGGCTTCTGACAAGCATTTTTTTCCACATTTACAACTGCAATATAGCATCAGAAGTTTATTTTTCCATAAAAGTCTTCTTGTGTACTTTCAAGCCAGAAGTGATCCTCACTTGCTAGTCAAGACAAGTATTACCACGAGGGTAATGACTCCTTTTGTAGGTCACAAGAAGTGCTAGTAATTGGTAGATCATCTACATGATTATAAAGGTTTTGTTTGATTAGACCTGTTGATCTTGGCATCACTAGGAATTTTAGTGTAAGCTGACCTGTCTAGTGGTCCGACAAGCATGGTTGCTGAAGTGATGAGAGATAGTCATGGAGTAGGTGGGGCATGGCTGACTGATCTCTGTAATGTTATCATAAAAGAAGGTAAAGTGCCAGAGGACTGGGTGATTATATTACTACTATTGTACAAGAAAAAGAGGGATCCTATGAGCTGAGCCTCATATAGAGCATGGAAGGAAGTTTGTCAAATGGTCTGTTGAGCAAAGAATCAGAGGAATGATAAAAATGAAAAGCAGTTTGGTTTCATGTGAGGACCTTCCATGCAATTTTTATTGTGAAACAAGTTTAGGAAATGTATGTAGAGAAGTGCAAACTGGAATCTTTCACTTTTGTAGATTTAAAAAAACTTTTTGACCCTTTCCCAAGAAAAGTCAAAAGAGAGATTGAGAGTGGAGGAATAGCTTGTAAAAGTGTATGGGACAGCAAGAGCTTTAGCATGAAAGTGGAGGTACGTCAAGGTTCAGACCAAAGTATTTGAAGCTGCATATAGAGAAATAAGAGGACCGCCAATCTTTATGCAGATGATTTGGTTATAATTGATGGCAGTGAGGATGAATTAACAGAAAAGTTTCTTAAATGGAGATTATCCATTAACCTAGGATATGAAGGTATTTGCAAAACAGGGAACTACAGAATAATCTGAAAGGTGGCCATGCAGCGCATGTGATAGAGGTGTGGAGTGCATGGAATGTGAGAAATGGGTGCAACAGTACGACAAAGCTCAGCATCTCTTTCCTGTTCAGACGATGTGGCCTGAAATCACACAGACAGTCAGCAAGACATCAGACTTAGTGACTGAAGGTGATACAAAATTAGAGTAGGTAGCTAAGTTTTGTTATCTTGGTGATATCATAGTTTCTACAGGCAGGGCAGATTTAGCAGTGCCCAACAGATTGATGTGCAGATGACAAACGTTTTGAGAAATACTACCATTACTAAAGTTCAAGGAAGACTTCATTAAAACAAAAAGGTATGGTAAAGAGACATGGGCATTAAAATTTCAAAACCTGATGAAGTTAGAGACAGCATGAAGAATGCAAATCTACACAGCAAAGCAAATGTTGAAAATATAATTTTCAAGTGGTGAAGGCACTACTTTAGGTGGTTATGTCAAAGGATGATGATGACTGGGTGAAGTAAAACTCTTGATCTATTGATGGATTGTAAGAGGCCTAGAAGTAGGCCAGATAAATGGATTGATGAGGTAAGAAGCAATATGAAGAAAATGAAACTTACAGGTGCTGACTTGCATGAGAGCAGTTGATGAAGAAGAGGGAAGAGTAAAACAGCCAGCCAGGTATATCCTGGAAACTAAATATAAAACTGAATTGACCTCAGGTAATTTCATTTGCAGCTCACAGCATTTTTAATGTTTCAAAATGTGAACATAACGTGTCACTTAGATTTTATTTTCTTTTGATATTTTTGTTTCTCTGTCTAATACAGACTCTTTTGTGTTTCTCAGAATTGCTTGTTCTCGCTCAGTACAGTCAGAATGTGGCTTCTTTGTGCTGTGAATTCCTGTGTGCTTCTGAAGATGGTGCAGTCGTGAAAACTGTCTGCTGCATTCCGAACAGCAATAGGCTTTCTATCCGGTGTGAAGTTCCTTGTGTCTATGTAGACTGCTTACTTGCGAAAATTGTTTCCCACATTCAGAACAGCAATATGGCTTTTCTCCAGTGTGAATTCTCATATGGGTGGTAAGACTGCCCCTGTAAGAGAACTGTTTGCCACATTCACAACAGCTAAACAGCTTTGCTGCAGTATGAATTTTTTTGTGGGTCTGAAGATTACTCACTTGTGAACATCACTTTCCACATTCAGAACAGCAATATGGCTTTTCTCCTGTGTGATTTCTCATATGAAAGTTAAGACCGCTCTTTTCGAAGAATCGTTTGCCACATTCATAGCAGCAAAATGGCATCTCTCCTGTATGAATTATTGTATGGGTCTGGAGAGTACCCTTTTGAGCAAATTGTTTTCCACATTCAGAACAGCAATAGGGTTTCTCTTTTGAGTGAACTCTCTTGTGGTTTTCCAAATGGCTGCTTTGCACAAATTGTATTCTACAGTGAGAACAGCAATACGGCTTTCTTGCATTGTGAGAATTCACATGGCTGTTAAGACTGCTCTTGACATGAAATCTTTCTCCACATTCAGGACAGGAATATGGCTTCTTACCAGAGTGAATTCTAGTGTGCATCTGAAGATGGCTGCTTTACAGAAATCGCTTCCCACATTCAGAACACCAATATGGCTTAAGTAAGTGGCAAAGAAAACAAAACTTGGAAAGCAGTAACATTTTTCAAGATGGGCTTCAAAAAAAGTCAACTTTAAAGGGTAGAAAACTAAACATCAAAAAAAGTTGACATCACGGAGTTGAAGGCTAAACATCGAGAAAAGTCAACATCATGTGGTAGAAGTCAAAGTAATGTTGACATCAAGAGGTACAAGGCTAAAAAAAGTAGTCACTGTAATTACTGATCATATGACCTTGATGATGTTCAATTATATGACTAGGAACTGCAGGCTATGACCATGAGGTCAGGGACATGTTACAAGATTTTTAGCTGTAAGAGATTTCAAATCTAATGACTGCAATTGGTCTCATTGGTTTAAAGATGTCAGTTTAAACAACTAGGAATTACAAAAAATAGTGAATTATATGATTTCATGTCAAACATTTAGCTCAATTTCACATTTCCAAAAGTATCACAAGCTTGCCACATACTGGGAGCCAATTGACGTGTGGCTTAACAGCACAGGTACCTGTACACATGTCTACTTAAAATGATGAGTTTTAATGTAGCCCCCTTTCTTTGTTTCTTTGTCCATTCTGTTGTGATCTGACAAACACAATCAGGCCGGTGTGAATTGCTTCTCTCCTAAACTTGTTTTTCCTTTTTTCTTGCTACTGCATTATACACATTGTACTTTTCACACACAAAATCTCCAGTAACTCTTTAAAGGGTAGATGGAATACAAATATATGGATGACAATTTTACTGGGTATGCCTTAATAAGGGGTGACATTGTGGCACAGTGGTTGTGCTGCTGCCACATAGTAAGGAGATCAGAATTCGCTTTGCAGAATCTACATGGGTTTTCCTCACACAATCCAAAGACATGCAGGTTAGGTGGACTGGCAGTGCTAAACTAGCCTGTGTGTGTGTTCCCCTTCCTTGTGTGCTGTGCTATCTTGGTTAAGCTCCATTTACATGTTCCATAAAGCTAACACAGTTTTCCACAATAAGAACTTCACGGTCACAGTCAAACATGATGGTGGTAAGTGGGATGCTGTGGTGATATTTTGCCACTTAAGTGTCTGAGTGATTTGTTGTAATTGTGGGGAGATCAAATTCAGCCATCTACCAGAAAGTACTGAAGGAGAATGTCTGGTCATCGGTCCGCAATCTGAAGCTCAAGTGCAATTGTGTTATGCAGCTGGACAACAATCCTAACCAAAAGAGCAAGACAATCTCTGAATGTATAAGCAAAAGAAAATTGGAGTGGCCTGATCAAAGTCCTCGCTAGAACCCCTTTGAGATGCTGTGGTGGGACTGTAAATGAGCAGTTCATAGAAAAAAACCCTACAATGTAGCTGAATTCAAAAATTCTGTTGAGAGGTCTGGGCCAAAATGTCTCCACAGCAATGCCAAAGAGTGGCATCCTGTTACTGGAAGTGTTTGATTGTAGCTGTTGGTGTTAAATGTGACATAAACAAGTTTCAAGTTTAGTTTTGTCAGTTACTTCTTTACATAACTGATGTAGGTGTTGGTGAATGTGTTTCCTTCAAAAATCAGATGGTCATTTAAAAACGGTGTATTGTGTTTGTTTAGGTTTTCTTTTGCATTAAACTAAATGTGCTTGCAGATAAAATTAAATGTTATGAATAAGCAAAAACAATGGAAATCAGGAAGGTGCAAATCCTGTTTCATGGCACTGTAAATGGGGGAAAAAAACTATAAATGCAAATTTCACAGGTGGACAAAGTAAGTGCAGCCCTACATTAATCAATCCCAAAATTAAAATCTTGTACTGTTTTCAACAGATGGAAATGATATATATGTTAATTTTTCTTTAAATAAATTAAAGGAAATTCAAGTTTTCAAGTATTTTTCCAATTACATCATCTTAACTTATAAATATAATTTAAATGAACTACTAGAAAATAGTTAATTTAAATTCAATTCAAATAGGAACTTCACCTTACAACATGTTAGCAAATCAAAGTACATCACCAGCTCAACCAGGAAATGGCTTAAGAAAAGGAGATAGAATGTGAAGGAAGGACCCAATCAGAGTCAGGACCTCCAATCTATAGAGTCACCTAAAGAGGGCGCTGTGCACAGGAGGTCCCTGAGCACCTTGGGTTTGAACTGCTCTGTAAATAACAAAGGGAGCAAACTGAAAAGCTCAGGAGTGCTAAATCAGAAGAACAAGAGACGTAATGGTGGAATCAAAGTAGAAGGGTCTTCAGCTACAGAAAAAGCAAACTGAAGTAACAAAGACATCAAAAGGGTTTATTTCCTCTATAAATAATTAACTTGTTCATATTTGAATGTTATCATCTTCAAGGGTTTACTGCATGTGATAACAGTGGGCCATGAAGTAAGGCCATTAACCCGAAAATTGCTCCAGGGGTGCTGCAAAATGGCTAACCCTGTGCTCTGACCTCCAAAGGTCATGTGAAAAGACAATTTTCACCCAGGGATTAACAAAGTATATATGTCTTAGCATTCACATTTTACATTCACTGAAATTTCAGTTATCATGTATAGACCTCTTAGTTTTCCCGTTTGCTCCCTTTCGTACTCACCTCCTTCAGAATGATTTATAGAGGATGGCTGACTTTCAGGTGTTCTCCTTGACATTCTGTCACTCATTGTTGTGTCTGAATCAGACTTCACACTGACAGAATGCTCCAGAACAGCACAGTTTCTTCTCTGAGGGGAGACTAATCCTGTCAAACCTCCATCTTGACCCCTAGACTGAAGGCTGAACTCTGAATGAAGGTCTTCTCTCTTGACTATAATGTGCTGTTCTTGTAAATTGATGATGACAGGCTTTTCCTCTGTCTCTTCCTTAATGTGTAAAGTCTCCTGTTCATAATCCTCACATTTAATGGACAGACTCCCCCGTAGAGGGTACACATGTCCCCATTCATAGTCCACCTCCTCCTTAATATTCCTGGTCTTTATCTCCACAGCATGCATGTCTGCTTAGCACATCTTCTCTGTCACATCTACACACCATAAAGAGTTACGAAAAATGGCAGCTTCCTCTGTGTGGAAAGAAAAGGATTTAGTTCCGGTATAGATGAATTTACAAACACCCAGACATGTCAGTGTTCAATTATTTATCCATTGTGGTAGATAGGGGGCGCTCTCGCTCTCTTGAACCCCTGTCCATGACTCCAGACCCCAGGTAAAAGTCCAAACTTTGACTTTATTTAAATCGCCACAGTACACAAAGCACACTCTCCACCACTATACTCATAAATCACAATGATAACTACAATAAACAATCCTCCAGCTCCCAGACGCGTTGCCACCCTGCCACCCAGCTCAGCTCGCCGTCTGGGAGCTCCCACAGTTCTTTTATATTCCCTGACCTGGAAGTGTTCTCCATTGCCAGTCCATGTGACTCTCAATCACTTCCGGGTCAGGTACAAGTTCTTTTCTTCATCCTGGAAGTCTGTCGCTCTTCCTATGATGAACTTCCAGGTCAAAGGGCACGAAGAAGTCTTCGGTCCTCCCTGCAGCATCCCCTAGTGGCCCCCACGGCATCCAGCAGGGCTGCGCATAAAAACTACTGTACATTGTCCATGATGCCCTGCTGGTCTTCTGGGGACCTTCATACTGCAAGGAGGGTTCCACCTGGTGGCTTGGGGGTATTGGCCGGGATAAATGGCTGGCCATCCTCCACACCATCTATAAAAAAAATCTGACAGTCAAACTCACCTTATTACTTTTCAATGTAATCCCCCACTTGACTTCAACACACTTGGTCTACTTTTCCTCCAGTGATTTAATTTCTTTGGAAAAAGAAGGAGAAACCAGAAAACTACTGCCTGCCCTTGAGGTCATCATCATCATGAAATCTTCAGATTTCAAAGAGAAAATAAACACTGAGAGCCCGGTCAGGACTCTATGGTGGTTGATTCAGCTCTGGGAAGCCACAGCCTTCCATTTTTGTGATTTGTGGGACATTGCAATGTTGTGAAGCAGCACCAAGCCTGCTGATGGTTTTTTTCATGACATTTCTGTTTGATGGCCTCATGTGATAACTTCATTGTGAAAGTTATTGTTGACTTGTGTGGCAGCAATTCCAACCGCAGAATACTCTTTGTATTCTAGAAAACTGTTGGCATGACTTTTACAGCCGACTGCTGCACACAACATTTGTGGTTCAGGAAGCCCTTATGTTTCTATTCAATTGACTTGTTTGGTTTCAGGGTACCCAATAACAATCCATGTGGAAAAAGTCTGTGAAATTTTCTTTAAGAAGGTCCAGGTTCTTATTACTGAATTCCTGGAGATGTGCTTTCTGTTCTGGTGTCAGCATTGAGGAAAACCCATCAGGAACTGACCTTTGACATCATCAGAGGAGTATGGATTACTGTGGAAGCTGTGCCTGTTGCTGAAATTCTTTCCTTTGTAAGGAACACAATGACTGAACGTTGCTCCCAATCTGTTAATTTCTTTCTAGACTCATAAGGAGAGTAGTTTGTCTTCCTCACTTTCTGAGTGCTTGACATGAAATGACTTCAAAGTGCAGGTGTGGCAGACCAAGACATGTCCTGACCTCCAGTGACAAGTTCAGATTTGTAACACAAATAAACGACACTCTGGTAGATAAATTACTGAACAACCCTTGTGTTGTTAACGTCACATTTTTACAGAGAGCAACATTCCTGATACAATGAGCTTCAATGGCAATCCAAGGTGAACCAACAGCAAACAACATCAACATGTCAATTAAAAAAAGAAAATCTCAACTTACTCCTAATGTGTATTCTGACTAAAACATTCTCGCAGAGAATTTGCATGTGAACAGCGAGACTTCACTAATATGGAGTTGAGGTTCTGAGCTGAAACCTTTCTTTTCCTTAATTTGCAGGTCATTAAACCACACGTACAGAACTTCTGGGTTTTTCTGTCCCCTGATTGTCAAACTGCACCAGTGAATTGACTTTCTTCTCGTGAAGCACTGTGAGGTCACAGAGATAAGAGGCTTGTTTTCCATTTGATTGCATTGTTGCTCACTTTACTTGAACTTTTAGTCTCTAGTTGTTCTCTCACAGACCAATGTGGACGTGGTGTAAAAGACTAGCGGGGGACATACCAGCCGATCGAGTGTACAGGATGAGGTTCATCTTTTGGTGTGACTTTCATAAAAATGTGTTACTGCTAGGCTTAAAACTAACACATTTATGGGAAATGTGAATTTGTGTTGGTGTTTGTGTGGCTTAAAGGAAATGTTTTGTTATGGACTTGTATGTGACCGTCATGTAATAACTGAGCCTATCACTTTAATACAGGAAGGTCTGAATTAAAGAAGCCGTGTCTTGTAGTGTCTGAGTTCCTTTAGCAGGAGTGGCAGCCTGAGTGAGGTGGACACCTGATATTGAATCTGTTTGAGTACCAAGGCATAAGCACTTCAGTGGGTCAGAGTCGCATCAGCACTTAGAATTATTTAGGAGTAACATTGGTTAAAAATATGTTTCACTTAGAAAAGAACATACTAATACATTACACCTTTTTTCTACTGACACTGTCAGAATTTTGGCTAAACTGTCCACTCCTAACGTGAAGCAGCATAGGAGCCAACAAATCAGGTGTTAGTGAATAGGACTCTTGACCAATGAGTGAGGTGGAGGCAGGCTGTTAATTTAAAAGCATGTCCTCATTTTAGCCAGCTCCATTTTTGCCCACAAGAGGACTGGTTTATTTAATCTCCTTGGCCTTAACCCCAAGTGTGACACGGGCTCAGACTTCTATGTAAATGTGGTTAAGCCCGAGTCACACTCAGGGTGATGTGTAATGCTCTGCGTAACAGTGTTAAGCTTGAATAACTCACAGGACAGAACTCTGCTGCCACCTAGTGAATGAAAGAACATCATGTTGGAAAAACTCCTGCCACTCTAAGATAACTCAACAATCTTCATGAGCGACGTAGAGCCATCAACTAAAACACAATGGCATACAAACACAAAGCCATACAGCCAGATTTAGAAGAAGCTGAAAGTGAGCCATTAGCTGAATCGAGTGATAGCGATGACAATGTGAATCCATCACCAGACATTGACATAGACAGTGAAACTGACATGATGGACTCGTTGTCATATGTCCTGTGACTTTGGTTGATCTGAAGGTTCACTGGGGTGCAAGGAGGTGCAGAGCAAAAAGTAAAGAGGATTGTGATTAAGTAAAGGACAGGAAAGATGGCAGCCCTCCAAGCACTGTGCAGAATGAGGTAACAGTCAAGGTTTGTGTCAAGAGAAATGTGGAGGTCACTAAGCCTTGTGCTGTGGCTAAAACAATGGGGGCATCGATCGTGAGGATCAGGCACCAACATTCTACCCTGTTATGTTCAAACAACAGAAAAAATATTAAAAACATGTGAAAAGAAGCCTATGTCTACTGTCCTGATTGAGACGTCGAGCTGTGAATTGGCGACTGTTTCAAAACATCACATGAAGGACGTGCGCTAAATCAGCATCAGTACAGAAGTGGACACTCGACAGACCATACACTACTGTATTTATGGTGACATTTTAATATTGATATGTTTCTGCAACATATAATTTTATCTATTGCAAAAAAAAATCAATGTTTATCTGGGGGTAAACATATCGTTAGTGGGCTACTGATATTCTAGCAGGTCTCTAAGATGTTGTGATCATACAATTGGGTTCCTGCCATGTGACTTATCAGTAACTGAGATTCCTGTTGTGGATGTCTGGATATTGTTTGCTGTTTTCAGTGTTAATCTTCAGAGATGCCTATCATATCAGGAGTTTTGTTATCTCCATTCTCTATAAAAACCTGAAATTAGCAATTTTTCTAAGCAATCACTACAAACAACACAGGGCAAGGAAAACATTAAAAAACATCTACGTTTTTGTGTGTAGAATTTGTGTGTTACGCACACAGTACAAAGGGGGAAACACTGAGGGGTACTGTACATAAAAAGGGAGAAATGTCAGGAATGTTGAACTGGACACTGAACAAGGCCTGATACGCAGTAGGCAGACTAGCACTAGGGTGACAGCCTGTCTCTCAATGATGACAAAACTAAAGAAATGTTCATGGACGTCAGGGAGACCCACACTCCATTGCACATGTGCTACAAAGGGTGAAAAGCACCAAATTCATGGTGTGCACCTCGTGGAGGTCCTGATGTGGTCTATCAATACACCCCAACTTGACCAAGAAAGCACAGTAGCGACTCCACTTTCTGTAATGGCTGAAGACAGAGAGCCTTCCATAGCACATCCTCACCACAATCTAGAGGGAAGCCATTGAAGATTTCCTGACCAGACGTGTTAAGTACACTGGGATAAGGCAAGTAACCAGTAAAGACACAAACCTGCTTCCTAAAATATCCCTGTTTATATAAGTGAGTCCATTTAGATCTTCTCCATTTTGCAAAGCACACCAATGTCATAAAAATACACACACAAAAAAAGATTAATCATCGTCAATGGCTACCATGAATCCAAAAACAAGCATGGAGCATGTGTCTCCCGTTTCTGCTAATCTTAACTCTATACATTCAGCTCATCAACATAAATTTAGAAAATTCTCAAAAATGAAGACAAATTACTTCTACAAGAAGGGATAAAACAATTGCCTAGCAATTGCTTTTGGAAATTTACTTTTGTGGAGGTTTCCATCGTTATCCAATTTATTACACATAAGTTGTGGACTGTTTTGATTTCTTTGTATGTGTGGATTTCTTGGGTTGTTACTGACATCTGGTGTAAATTTCATGTCAACAGCCCCAATAGAAATAGACTAGCTGGAATACCCGGTGTTGCCCGGGAATCTATAACTGGTGAATTTCCCAAATGAAAGAAACAGAACATAGAAATAGAACAAACAGTTTTCTGATTCACATTTTATTGTAGGTTCCTCTACTTTGGATTGTGTCTGATGTGGCATTTGAGACTCCCTTGAAATAAACTTTTCTCTGGCATCTGAAGTGGACCGTGGAATTGTACGTCTTTTTTTCGGTGACATGGGTATATTTGCGTAAAGCAGTAGAATTATAATGTGTTACATGGTATTATATACGAAATACACACCACAGTGAGATGAATTCACTTTATTTACACTACGTCAGAAAGCGAACAAATCATAGACATATATAGACAGATGCTGCATTCACTGTGTTGCCCAGTCGACACGATACATCAGCGCGTCTGCCATATTGTGAGTGGCAAAAGTGACATTTAAACTAATGCAGGTAGACGTGGAAACCGGGTTTTCTGATAAAAAAAACAATAACGTTTAAAACAGTATCGTTTACATACAACAGATTTTGACGAATTGTTTAAATGTAATTATTTATATCAATTTAAACACTAATAAAGGCAATTATTAAATAAATATTAATAATAATTATTATTCTTATTAAATAATTCCTCCCATAGAAGTAACATTTCGCGGACTGCCTTCTTCCATCTCCGAAACATGTCTAGAATTCGTCCTGTTCTTACACAACACAGTATTGAAGTATTGGTTAATGCTCGAGTCACCTCACGTATCGATTACTGTAATGCTATTCTATCTGGCATCCAACAAAACTTATCCATCGCTTACAATTTCTTCAAAATTCTGCTGCCAGGATAATACTTCCGGCTCAATTCAATAACGCATTTTAAAACACCAAACTTACTGTTATCTGTTCGAATCAACACCGACTTACTACACTCGGCCGTCCAGCGGCCTCACTGTCGCATTCAAACATTCTTAACTAATAATGCAATACTGCATCCGCGTTTGGCACGTTATGTTCTAACTACAGAGGCAGAGTCCCATGGTTCTAACTTGTATTGAGTCGAGGTATTGTATGGACGCGAACACCATACATACGGGGTATTGACGCGAACACCATACATACGGGGTATTGACGCAAACACCATACATACGGATACTATCAAATAATATATTAAGGACTGACATAAAAACACTGATGCGTTCAATACTTATTTTCCCCTCTGTATCTTGATGTTATGGCGATGAAGTCCACTTGACGTTTCTCTTTTTTTTATGCTTGACGGTGAAATAACGTATCGAGAATGCAGCTTGTCCTCCTTGTATTACATTCACAATAGCGATGTTTAAAAAAGCAGAACAAATATAAATTTGTGTAATTTGATCAAATGGGAAAAAATATCGGAGCGGACACACGTGTTGCGGACATACGTCAACAGATAATAAAGGGGAACAGTCGTCGGGTCCTCGAATTTCTCGGTGAACACCTTGAAATTGACTGTCTTCTGTCTGGCTGGCTGACTGACTGACTGACTTACACACACACACCGAGTTTTAGACCGATCTGAACAAAACGCACTCTGAAAGAATAAAAAAGCTCCGAACTCGACGAGCATCACGTGTTCACGTTAACAGTCCCAGCACTGTGCTCAAGTCGTACGGCTCACCCAAAGGACTAATAACAGAGGTCATACAAGCAAGTGATGGGTTAACCGGTCCGGCTTTTATAGTATAAATGGGGATGTGAACCGTGAGCTGACCAGAGCACATCTGCTAGGCTCGAAGTTCCAGATGGCTACAGTCTGCCGATAAAAGTACTGCTCGTCGGATACGATTTTTTACAAATTCTCTCTATTTCTTTCATATGTCACGTAAGCACGTACCTTTTGTTCTCCATGAATCGTATTGTGCTACCAAGCGTCAGACACTACGCATAATACGCATGCGCGAAGCAGATCGGGTTGTCCTAAACACAATACTGTACAGACACTCAAGCAAGCGCAAGGGGGCGAGTCTAGTTGACAGATCCGAATGGACTATTAATACATTATTACTATAAAAACAGAAACCAAATAATAGCTTAAACATGCCGCTTAATTAAAACAAGATGTCTTTTAACACTAGAATTACCAGAGCCTACGAAAAAACTCGTAATTCCGTCCCACCTTAAATCGCTTCTTAAATCTCTTCACACCTCTCCGCCAGTGTCCTTTGTCCTCTAAATGTGCTGATAAAGAGAAGCTAGGAGCAGCCGGCTATTCCATCCCCCCACCAATTTAGAACGTGCACGAACTTCTCTCAGCTCATGCCTTGATTGAGTATCTGGGAGTGAAGTGGAGTTTTAGAGTGGAAATAATAGATCGTTATTTGGAACACACGCATTTCATGTCTGTTCCATTTCTACAGTAATCTGTGTCAACACAATGTTAAAACAGAAACGTTTTTTATATTCTAGTAGTAGATGATAAAATGTAGGCATAAACTATATAATGTATGAAGCCTGAAGTCCAAATATCAAAGAAACATTTTCACAAGAATAACACAACAATTACGCTTTTATTCAAAAATATAACTGCAGAAACAAAAAGCCGCCTTAACATGCGACATTGACAGCCATTTATTGTAACTGCCTCCGTGGTTCAATAGAATCAGTTCCCGCTTGGGAATCAAAAGGTCACGAGTTCGATCCTGCGCCACTCTGTTTTGAGAAGTAAACTGCTCTTAGTCTTACTATTTTAGAATAAAAGCATATTTTTGATTTTGGTCTGTGAAAGCCGGTGCAATTTATGATCCTTGTAAAGGTTAGCTTTTTTTTTTTTTCACTTTTCATTCCCTCAGTCGCGTTCAGAATCAATCCATACAACCCCATCTGACACGGCTGTTTTCACATAAAGACGCGCTATAGCTCTGCAGTGTACCACGATGCATACTAAAGCCCCCCCCCAGGTTGCTGACACGCAAACACTGGCAAAGCTGCCTTCTTCGTATCTCACCGTCACTTGATTTTCTTTTTATTCAGTTTTATTGAGTGTTCCTGCCAGTCCCCGTATGTTGCTGTACGCTGTTTCTTTTGTACTCCAGGACATGCAGAGGAAAGAATGGCAAAGAGCAGTAACTTCAGCGCTATATGCAATAATCAGACACTCCCGCATGCTCAAACACAGGAACATATGTTGGTGTAAAAGTATAACAAAACAACGGGCAGATGGGGAGTGGCAGATGGGGGTCTATGGGCCTGAAACAGGGACAAACAAACTGATAAATACTCTGAAAAGAAATACGTTTCTAAATAAGTAACTGCACTAAGCCTGTCGTGAAAATCTGAGTGATGACAACTAAGTTGAGGTGGCGATACACATTTTAAAAATCTGATGGAGTCCGGCTTTACTTAGTTCATTTCTTACACAGTAGTGCCATCTTCAGGGCGACGGAAGACAGTGCAACACTGTCTCATTCTTAAAACAAGAGGTTTGTTCCAGATATATATCTTCTTCTATAATACGCTACCGTGGCTGTTCGTTTGTCCGCCAAGGATTTTAAATCACTTGTAGCTTGCAAACCGTTTCACCTATTGACTTGAAATTTGATACACATATACTACGTGATGTCTACTGTTTGCTTTCAGGGTGCTGATTTTATTACTCTTTTTATTTTTTATTTTATTTTATTGTAGAATCAACTCTCGGCAGCAGCAGCGGCGGCGTCGCGGTGCATGCATACGGCGCCGTTCTCATTCCCTACAACCTTCGCTTATCATTCTTGAGGTAGATTGAAGACTTAAGTGCCAGATTATGTGAAAATTTAAAGAAAACGTACTAAGTAATTGCACCACAAAAACTAACTGAATCAGTTTTGACGCGAAAAGATGCCAATGAAAGAAGAGAAGCAGCGCGCTGCTAGGGTGGAGTAAAGAAGAGCTGCTCCAGAAGCAGCAAGCATATCAACCTCTGAGCAAATGAATGCAAAATGTACAGAGAAAGAGGGTGAATACTATGAATGCTCAAGTCAAGTGTATTTGCGCTGTTACTGGTATATACATATACTGGCCGATGCCCGCCGTAGCATACGGCGGTGTAAGAATAGGAACGGAAAACGGTGAGAAAGGAATTGAGAAATCAAGAAGAAAGAAATACTTCTTGAAAGACGCAGTTGTGAATAGGTGTTTTGGTGGAGACGACAGATAATGAGTTGAAAGGTCTAACCCTAGAAAAAGCCACGAACAACTGACCGTGGCTGAAGACTGGTTGTTATAGATTAACGGAAATCTTTGCAAACGTTTGTCCTTGGGACTTGTTGATAGCCATGGAGAAGGCGAGTCTGAGTGGGAATTGTGTGCATTTAAATTTAAAAGGGAGATTGTTGTCGGAAGGAAGGAGAGAGATTGTGGGAATGAAGATTGTTTCAGAATTTTGTATAGCGATCAGTTTGCACTCAATAATACGTGTATGTATTCGGGTAACGATGAGTCTTTTTCCGTTGCAAAGACCTTTTGATGGTATAATATTTCGGAGGAGCATAACTATGGCTCCTACCTTTAGATGAAGGATATGGGAAGGCATGCCAGTTGGTGTGAGGGTGTGTAAAAACTCCTGTGGGTACGTTAGTTGATCATTAGGATCATCACTGACCACTGTATCTACACTCTTGAAGGTCACTTTTTCACCCTGTATAAGGTCAAGAACTTTATTGTTAATATGTAGAGAATCATCATTTGTGACGCTCAGTATTGCTCTTGCAGCAAGTTCTTGGGTTAGCATGTTCTTGCTGTAAGGTAATGGAAGTTGCATTGTAACCTTTGTGAACATATTTGTAGAGATATTTGATGGACTTTATAGATGAGCAAACTTTGACATTAATATTTGCATTGATTTTTTTACTCAACCAAGATTTGTATGGAACTATCCATCGATTATCATTATAAACTTGCCTATTTGTGCAGTTAGCCCTTCTCTTCTGCGGTAGATTGGGTACCCATTAATGTTTTCTTGCGTGTATTCCTTGTAATCTTTCGGGAATCGCTTGGTGCAAGTACCATCCTTCATGCACAATGCTGTTGGGTTACCTGCTGTACTTCATGGTCCATGTACCATGCATTTAGTAACAATTTCAAATAACTTACGGTCAGTGTCAGGGTTAGGGAGTTCAGCAGTGACATATTTATCAATGTCATCTTTGGTTCTTATTTTAGAATTATTGTGAAGAGTAAACAGCAAGTGGGCATGAGGAAGGCCATGCTTCCGAAATTCGATTATGTAAATATAAGAGATAACAACCCCAAAAAGATGTTGTTGTAGAATGTCTCTAAGTAATTCCTGCAGCTTAATCCAAAAGACTCGTACTACAATATCAGGTCTGTGTACCGGTCTTTGGGTATCCGACAGTGCATGTAGAATTTCTGGCAAAGTGTGAAAGTGGTAAATAAATAAATAAAAATAAATAAAATAGATCAGGCTTTACAAATTTCCGTACTATGGCCATGGCATCCTGATAGTTTTGTTGCATGTATCTTGGACTTCCTGCAAATGTGGACGGTAATATGATCATTTTTCCTACACATACGTTGTTATTTTCAGCCTTTGCTTGCAGTGCTTCTGATAGTCCTTTGTATTGTTCCACACGCAGATCTTGTTGATGTAATCTCAGATAGTTGATATGCTCGCCCTCTGTTTTAACATACGCATCTACAACGTACTGTTGGAATAGTTTGCAGCTGGAGTGCTAATTATTGCTAATCTGTACACGTAAAATGGCATTGAGTAAGCCTGATTCACTTGGCGGTTCTTTTATCGGAAACATGTTTAAATCTTTGTGCCTGCCAATGTCTCCATAAGGGAATAAAAGTGGGTAAACCATAGGATTGCAATTCATATTGAGCGTGGAAATCTGTTTACAGGAGTTGCTTCTGGGATAAATGCAAATATTACTTTCAGCAGGGGGTTCCCCATCTTCTCCGACGAAAATCACTGCAACATCGGTGTGATATGTCGGGGCATTGTATCGTCGTAAATCCTGCCCAGGGTTTTCCTTGAAAACCATTCGTACAGATGCTGTTGGATTGGACTGAGCGATTTCATGCATGTGTTTGTATGATTTAGCAAAGGGGTTTGATTGTTCTGAACATAGAATCTAGCTGGAGAAGTACATTTTCGCTGCATGCAGAGTTTGCTTTATTTTGTAAGTGTACTTCAGTAGCTTGCTCTGTGTCAAAAACTTACAATTGTCCATATCCTGGAGAGGTAGAAGTGTTATCGTACAGTGGAGAGATTTGGTGATAAATTTGCCTGTGTATTTTAAAACAGTATGGTCCGTGGCCAGGAGGTTGAGATATCTGTGCACCCATGGAAGCAAATGCTAGAGAAGAGTTGTATTCTCAAATGTGTTCACGATAATTTTTACCTTCTAATGTTTGCTGTGTAAGAAGCTGTTGTAAAGATACAGGTGGCTCCCACAAAGGTGGTAAAGTTACTTTACCATTGTGGTAGCACCTCGAGTACTTGTTGGATGTATTACACTCAGCAGACCAGTATAGTGCATGACAATGTTTGCACTGCTGGTTTAGAGTCCAAATGTTGTACTCTTGGACGGGAAGACAGGAATGAGGTGAAGAAGTACCTGTGGTAACGGGAAGAGGATTTTGTGTATGTCTGCTGAGACTGTGTTGGTTTGGAAACGTTGCTTTGCAGATGTCGCATTGGAAGACTTGTGAATGAGTTTTGTTGCGTTTAGTCAGACAATCCTGTGTAGTGAACTTCTTATTGCATTTCTGGCACTCATATAGTTATTGGGAAGAATGCCTTTTCTTGTGTTTAGCAAGTGAGGTTCACGTTCGAAAAGTTTTGTTGCAGGAATCACATTGGAAAAATGTGTTACTGGAGTGGGAGTCAGGTAATTTTTCAGCGGAGTGAATTTTTGTGTGCTTGTGAAGATAGTTCTGCGTTGCGAAACGTTTTTTGCAAGTGTGACACTGAAACATTTTGTCGTTGCAGTGAATTTTTTTGTGTTTGGCAAGGCTGGGTTTTGTTTTGAAAGGTTTACTACAAATGTCGCAGAGGAAGGTTCTACCAGTGGACGAAACTGTAGTGTTTTGTGGAAGAGAAGAATGTCTGAGGATTGATGTGTTGGTGTTATCAGACATTATATGCTGCTGTGGAGACATGATCAGAATCAGTAGGAGGGCTTCATAGTGGCCATTGTCCAGTTGTCCTGAGTACAGAAGGTAAATGAAGAGAGTATTTCCAGAATTGTAAATGCAAGGCGGGATGTTGGGGTCATGTTTGAAGTAAATGACAATGGTAGCATGGAGAGCTTGAATTTCAGCTTCACCACCATAAACTCCAGATGTTGCCATGTCCCCACACATTCCAGGGGTCACACACTTGACCTGGTCATTTCAAATTCTGCCTTAATCAGTAACCTACAGGTATATGATCTTGGTATTTCAGACCACAAAGTAGTGTCTATGGAGCTGCCCTTTCTTTCCCCCCATACCAAACTAAAATGACAGATCCATTTCAGAAATCTGAAGAACATCAATGTGGATGCCTTGGCCCTGGACCTTAAACTTCTCTCCTCTGACCCTACCAGCTCCCTCTCTGTTGCTGACCTTGTGGACTTTTACAACTAGTCCCTGAGAAGTCTCCTGGACTTCCACGCCCCCTTAACATCCAGGTTTGTCTCATTCTCATGCTCAGCACCTTGGTACACCTGCGAACTGTGAAAAATGAAGGCGGCTGGGCATGTCCTTAAGCAGCGGCTCAAGGCCTCTGGGCTAACTGTCCAGAAACAGGCTTACAGGGAACACAAGAGGGTGTATGCAGAAGCTCTGAAGGTTGCACGGTCCAGGTTCTATTCCACTATCATCAGCAACAGCTCCAGGAACCCCAAAAAACTTTTTTCATCTATAAATCACCTTCTCAAACCTCCTTCACCTGCCCACTCTGAGGCCACCGATGAGAGGTGCAATATGCACATCAATTTCTTCAAAGAAAAAATTGATAACATCCGCTTACACCTCTCCACAACGGATATCCTGCCCCATAACCCCTAATTGCGAGAAGAGGTGGATGATGTCATCAGGACAAATGAAACCGTCTACCAGTTCCCTGGACCCTTTCCCTACAGCTTTGCTGAGGGCCAACGTCTCTGCCGTCTCTCCACTTAACACCAGGATCATAAACCAGTCCCTCCTGGCTGGCCATATTCCTTCTTCACTAAAAACTGCTGTCATCAGACCTCTACTGAAAAAACTCACTCTGGATCTTGAAGTTCTTTCCAATTATAGGCCCATCTCCAATCTTCTATTTCTGTCTAAAGTTCTGGAAAAATAGTTGCAACACAACTTCATGATCACCTCAAACTGAATAATCTGTTTGAAAAGTTTCAGTCTGGTTTCTGCCCTGGCCATAGCACCGAAACCGCCCTGGTCAGGGTCACCAATGATCTTCTGATAACAGCAGATACTAGTTCCCCTTCTTTACTCATCCTCCTTGACCTGACAGCTGCTTTTGACACAGTAGACAACAACATTCTCATTCACCACCCGAAATACGCCATTGGACTCTCAGGAAATGTTCAAAATTGATTCACATCTTACCTGACCGGCAGAACTGAGCATCTCGCCCTGGGCAGCGTAAAATCTCATACCCACAACGTCAGCTGTGGTGTCCCATCGGGCTCTGTGCTAGGTCCCATCCTTTTCACCATCTACATGCTCCCTCTTGGAAATGTCATTAGCAGACATGGTTTATTTTTCCATTGCTATGCTGATGACACTCAGCTTTACCTCAGGACTTACCCCACATCCTCTACTGCTCCTCTACCAATATCTACATTTACTACCTGCCTGTAAGAGACAGAGGCGTGGATGAGGCTCAATTTTTTTCAGCTAAACAGATCCAAAACAGAAGCCATCTTAGTTGGCACATCACACCATCTCCGCTCTTCTACCATCACCAGTATCACTTTCCCTAGCCAAAACATTCCCCTTTCCACATCTGTCACCAGTTTGGGTTTTAAAATGGACCCTCAACTCACCTTTGACACCCACATCAAACACCTCTGTAAGTCTACTTTCTACAACCTCAAGAACATCGCTAAACTCTGCCCAACTCTCACCCTGGCAGATGCAGAGAAACTCGTCCATGCCTTTGTCTCCTACAGGCTGGATTACTGTAATGCGCTCCTCATCAGGTTTCCTGGCAAGAGTATTCAGAGACTCCAGTATATTCAGAATTGCGCTGCCAGGATCCTGATGAGGGTGCAAAAGCATGACCATATTACCCCAATAATGAAAACCCTTCACTGGCTCCCTGTCCCACTCAGAATAGAGTACAAGGTCGTTCTCCTCACCCATCAGTGCATTTATGGACATGCCCCCCTTTACTAAGAGGAACTCCTTACCCCTCATACCTCCTCACGCACCCTCCGCTCTGTACACACTAACACTATCAAAGTCCCTAGAACCAAGCTTCGCAGCATGGGTGATAGGGCTTTTTTCATCTGTGGCGCCGAGACGGTGGAAAGCCCTCCATGACTACCTGAGAGCACCACAGTCGACTGATGTTTTTAAACAGAATCTAAAAACTCATCTTTTTAGAAAGAAATTTTGTTAAAGTATAAATAGATTTTCTTATTTTCTTATTTTTAATTTTACTCTGTAGCTCTTTGAGATTGCTAAAATATAAAGTGCAATATAAATAAATGTAGTATTATTATTATTATTATTATTATTATTATCCCTGACCATTTCATCTTCGTTGGCGTAAGCACAGTCCTTCACCAACAATTTTAACTCTGTTACAAAGTGATCAAAAGTCTCGTTTATTCCCTGCATCATCTCATTAAATTTGTATCTTGCGAATATTGTATTCGTCTTAGGCATGACATACGCCTCAAAGCAGTCATAATAAGTTTTCAGTACCTTGGCTTCCTCCTGGGTGACAGTCCATGTGTTGAAAATGACTCTTCCTTTTTCCCCAGTCCACAGGAGCAGGTAGCTGCATTTCTCACTCTCGTCTTTGCCTTTTAGCGCCCCAGAAAACATCAGCTCCACGTGTTGTCAGAACTTTTTCCATTCTCCTGGCAGGTTAAGAGAATCCCAGTCAATTCGTGGCGAGGGAACTGCAGCAAAATCCATGACTGTCCTCTATTCTGACACCATGTCTTGTTTTCACAAATTGTGCAAAATTAAATGATGGCAATCGAGGTCCTTTTTTTCAGACGCCTTCCTTATGACACGGGTGCCTAAACAATGCCTGATAATAATACATTTCAATGACATATCTTAAAACAAACTGCATATATATGTATTAATATTTTGTTGACACATAAATATTACAACAGAGGTGGAAAAAGGACAAAGTGCAGGTCTCTTATGAAATTCTTAAAACTCACTGGAAGTCCTATCAAGAGGCTGTGAGATCAGCAAAATCACATTTTTTATCGTGTTTAATTGCGAATGCTACCACGAGACTTAGGGTGCTACACACTCTTTTAAACCCACCTATCAGTGGCTTCCCTGAGAGTACGCCTGAGACATGTGAGCTTTTTCTTAATTATTTTATAACTAAAATTCAAGCCATTCGTTCTAGCATTACTCTTCCAAGTGTTGATTACTGTGGGAAGACACCAGTCACTCTAAGGCCGGTGCACAGCCAGTTTACTTCCTTTCAACCTATTGACTCTTCTCAGCTAGCTGATATAATCCTGCATATGAAACCTTCCAATTATCCACTAGATATCTTACTCTACCAATTGTGTTGGCTATTATTAACAACTGTCTAAAATCCGGTATAATTCCAGACAACCTTTGCTGAAGAAGCCCACAACTGATCCTACACCTCTTTCAAACTATAGGGCTATTTCTAAGCTCCCATTTCTGTCCAAAATTATGGAGAAAATGGTTTCTTTGCAGTTAATTTCATATCTGGAGGATAACAATGTATGTGATGTGTTTCAGTAAGGTTTTAAAAAATTTCATAGTACTGAATCAGCTCTGCTGAAGGTAACAAATGATATTCTATAAACTTTGGACTCGGGATCTTCTGCAATCTTGGCTTCTCCTCTACACATATCCAAACCTAACGCAATCTCTCCTCTCTGACTTTGTCTCCCAACTTCCAACTTGAGCTGACCCTCTAATGCCCTCATTTCTAATCCTGTCCATCCTCGTCACACCCAATGTAAATCTTAGCATCTTTAACTCTGCCACCTCCAGCTCTGTCTCCTGCTTTCTGGTCAGTGTAGGTCTATGAATTGTGTAATCAATTAAGGAACAGAGCTGCGAGCAGATACAATAGGTCTACCTGGAGAGTTTAACATAAATAGATAGATACTTTATTAATCCCAAGGGGAAATTCACAGACTCCATCAGCATACTGATAAAAAACAATATTAAATTAAAGAGTGATAAAACATGTGACCAGTGAGGCTGGGACTTGGTTGCAGCGTTCGCAGGTTGGATCATGCCCTGGAGACATTTTGGAGAGTTTTAGTCGAGATTGATGTGCTTGATATATAATTTTGAGTTGTATAATTGTATGCTTTGCGCATATGGAGCTCGGGTGAATTCTCTGCATTGCTACTTTCCACTCCTTTTCTGATATATTGATTGAGAGATCTTTTTCCCAGTGTCCTCTTAGATCTTTGAAAGGGAGGGATTGTAAAATGATTTTATATATTGTAGAGATAGTGTCTAAGTCCTTGAGATTGAGCAATATTTTTTCCAGCATGGATGAAGGTGCAAGATGAGGAAAATCTGGAAGGTTCTGTTTAACAAAGTTCCTGACTTGAAGATAGTGAAAGAAATGTGTAGCTGGAATGTTACATTTGGAATGTAATTGTTCACAGGATGCAAAGACGTTGTCTATATAAAGATCTCTAAGCAAGTTAATTCCAATTTTTTTCCAGGTATTAAAAACTGCATATGTTTGCGAAGGTTGAAAGAGGTGATTCTCTTGCAGAGGTGCCACAGATAGAAGCTTCTCCATCTTAAAATGCTTTCTACATTGGTTCCAGATTCTAAGTGAATGAAGCACAATTGGGTTATTAGTATATTGCCGATAATGTGTGTTTATTGGAGCACAGAGCAAGGAATACAAAGAAGTACTGCAGGATTTTACTTCTATTGTGGACCAAGCTTGTGTATGTTCTTCTATTTGTGTCCAGGTTCTTATCGTCTGTATATTTGCTGCCCAGTAATAAAACTGGAAGTTAGGTAGAGCCAGGCCGCCTTCTGCCTTTTGTGTTTGTAGGGTCGCTCTTTTGATGCGTGAATGTTGTGAATTCCAAATAAATTAGGTTATTGTTGAATCTAATTGCCTAAAGAATGATTTATTAATGTATATTGGAATGTTTTGAAATAAAAAAAGGAGCTTAGGAAGAATATTCATCTTAACAGTGTTAATTCTTCCAGCTAGTGTGAGATGAAGGGTTGACCATCTATGCAAGTCTTGTTTAATTTTTTCCATGCAGATGGTGAAATTTTGTTGATATAGAGCTTTATGTTTACTTGTGATGTTTACCCCTAGGTATTTAAACTGTAAATTTGAAATAGGCCTATAATTATTTAGTATGTGTGGGTCTAGGTCTGACTTTTTAAGTAAAGGTTTAATGACACTTTTAGTGCATCAGGTACAGTGCCATGCAGTAATGAACTATTGATAACGGATAGAATAGGCAGTGCAAGAACATCCATTGCACTTTTTACTAGTTTTGTTGGCACTGGATCTAGGGAACAAGTAGTGGGCTTCATTTTAGTAATTAAAGTTAAGACTTCCTGGTGAGTTACAGGATTAAAATTACTAAAGTGCTGAATGCAATGTGAGACAGGGTCTGCTAAGCTAGTATTTGGTTTGTACTGTGATGCTGAGATCTGGGATCTTATATTTTTAATTTTCTCATTGAAGAAGTCCATAAAGTCTGTACTGCTAATATCTGTTGGTATTTTGCACTGTTGATCTGAATTGCCATTTGTTAATTTAGCCACTGCTCTAAAAGTACCCTAGGATTTTTATTATTGCTATCTATTAATGTAGAATAGTATTCTGAGCGAGCTTTAAAGAGGGCTTTTTTATATTTTTAACACTCTCTGTCCATGCAATTTGAAAGACATGTAGCTTTGTTGTTCTCCATCTGCGCTCCAGTTTTGACACTCTAATTTAAGAGCTCGAGTATTTTCATTAAACCAGGGAGAGTTTCTATGTGCTTTGATCACTTTTGTTTTAAGGGGAGCCACTGTGTCCAGAGCATCTCTCAAGGTCACATTATAATGTGATATTAGCTGATCTAAATTGTTTTCCACGTTTACATTTGATGTTAACTGATCTAAATGGTTTTCCACAATTACACTCGACTTACTCAAGGTATCTATAAATTTTGAAGCAGAATTACAATCTAGATGTCGCACTGTCTTTGTTTTAATCTGTGAGTGCGTTGGCATGGGCAGAACTAAATCAAATGTAATTAAGAAGTGATCGGAAATAACTACATTTAATGGAGTAATATTTAAATTTTGAATTTCAACTTTGTAAGTTATAATTAAATCTAATGTGGTTATGATTATGAGTTGGACCTTTGACAATCTGACAAAATCCTACTGAATTTAACAAATAAGTAAAACATTTGCTAAAAGTGTCAGTTTCCACATCAATGTGTACATTAAAATCCCCATCAGAACTACGTGATCATAATTTATAGCCAAATCAGACAGAAGGTTGCTAAATTCAGTCATGAACAATGAATATGGCCCTGGTGGTCTGTAGACTAGCACTATAATTGTGTTGGAATCTGTTTTAATATTTAAAATGAATGCCTCAAAGGATGTAAAGTTGCCTAAATTTTTAGAGTGATTTGCATTTTGTTACAATGAATTATTCCAAGGCCTCCTCCTCGACCAGAATCTCTAGACTTATGAAGGAACGAGTATCCATCTGGTGAAGCCTCAGCTAGGGAACAGTGTCACATTTACTAAGCCAGGTTTCAGTAAGAAGACACAGATCAGATTTTGTACTTAATATATATCATTTACCAAAACAGCTTTAGTGCCAAGAGAGCGAATGTTCAATAAACAGCATTTAAAACTGCATGGTTCTTTCTGAACTGCTGATATATTTTTTGTTTTAATTTGAATTAAATTTCTATTACAGATGCCCCTGGTGGAGGTCTGGTTTTATCCCTTGGTCTAATTATACACCTTATTTTTGGTTATCAATTAATTTATGGTTTGTATCAACACTAAATTTACTGGATGCCCCACAACAGGGATTATGGGTAACAGCTTCAGGAAAATAACAGGTGGGATAAACAACAGCCTGTGATTTAAGATCACATGACTGCGGCCTGGATGGTGCTCTAATCAGTCAACCAGGCAGTTTTGCTGCCATATTTTGGGATAATACATAAGATCCCTCCAGTTAGGATGAAGACCATCTCTTCTGAAAAATCCAGGCCTTTCCCAAAAATCATCCCAATTGTTCACAAATGCTATGCTTTTATTTGCACACCAGGTTTCTAGCCAGCAGTGAAAGGAATGCAATCTGCTATAAATCACATCCCTCTATATAATCTTGGTAAGGGACCAGATACAATTAAATTCCGACATTTTGTTTTAGCTTTGGTGCATAGAGAGATGAAGTTCGCTTTAATACCTCAGATTGCTGTAAATAAATATCATTAATGCCGACATGCAGCAATAAGGTAGATACTTCATCGCCGGCAACACGGTCCAATGCGCCTTTATGCCAGAAATCTTGGCCCCTGCAAGGCACTTAACATTAACTGCTGGTTTAACATAGTTTGGAATTCTAACATTCCGCACTATGGAATCGCCAATTATGAGCACTTTATTATTCTCAGTTTCCACAGGCATGCTGCGAGAGCTGAGAATCTGTTCTGGGTCCGAATTGGTGACCTGGGTGCTGGGGGACTAAATTTTGGATTCTTAGACCCCCGTCTTACTGTTACCCACTCACCCTGTGGCTGAATTGGTGCTGCTGATTTCGCCGCACTGACTACAGTGGGACCTGGAGAGACTGAAGCCGAATCAGAAGTAGCCTAATTGTCTAAACAAACCGAGCCGATCCAATTTTCGGTTTGCCTAATCGCTATCAGATTCCTAACGCGGTCGTCCAATTCGCGTATTTTCCCGACCAACTCTAAATTAACTAAACATTTTTGGCAGGTGAAGCTATCTACACTGTCGGCCGGAAAACCTGAGCTGTACATACTGCAGGACACACAACATATAAACATGCCCTCGATGGGCAGAGAGCAGATAGAACTTACATTGTGTTGAAGTCATCTTTGCCGTTTTTATAGGTGCTTCGGCGCTTTCCGTGTTCAGCTGAATCACCGTCGCTTTAAGTTTCCACCACCCACTGAACGATCGACTTTAATTTCTCACTGCCGGTTATTTCTACTGGTCAGCTGACGGCTTTACCTCAGGTGAACTTGTTCGGGTGCTTTCGAAGGGCTACGTGTCAGCCGGGTTTGTCGTTTAAATTTGTTACAAATAGAAATGGCTTCATTTTATAGCACAGAATAGTTTCTACTTCCTAGCTTTCATTACATTTTAATCATCTTCCTTCACAAAGTTGTTTTGGAAAAGCAAGCACGTCCACATCTTACATCTATTTATGTACGACTACTGCTACCCACACCTCCCACATTCCATTCCCACAATTGAATTTATTTTTACTAACTTACAGCAGCTGTAATAAAGCGACTTAAAAAAGTTAGTACAAATTCCATTTAGTGAGCAGGTTTACTTGTCACTAGCGTGTGATTATGATAGTGACGCGGTCGAGGACACCACTGCCCAGCTGGCCCCTAGGATCAAGTTGAGAATAAATTACTAACAGTTATGCCAGACAGGAGGGGCTCACCTCACAGTGCTGCACGGGGACCTTCAGCAAGAGAGCTACGCCACTGACAAGAGTGAGGGACGAAACCAGAATTATGATGATCCGCAGATGTGGACTGAAATACCACAAACTACAAATGTGCAGCTTATGGATTTGATCAACACTGATGCCAATCTGTTTCAGCTGTTTGAGCTTCACTGTACTCTGAACATATGACAGTAATGACCCTCTAAACCCCAGAGTGGCTGTCACGCAGTTTTGAAAGGATCTGATAAGAGAATGAAGGGACTGCACAATAAAACTGCCAAGACTTGTTAAGAAAAGAAACGAATCTGGCCCACAAGGAGAAGATTAGGGGGAATACCAATTCAGATCAGACATGGCACAAAGTTAACATACAAGCTACTGAGTGTTCAGTTAGTTAACTTGGATGTAAAGAAGGTTAATGACTATTAGCTAGCGGTTTACTAGATAATGTTTTCGAATAATCTGTCATGGCTTCTTGCATTTTATTGCTCTAACAGATTCAGGTGGTGGGCATCAAGCTAGGGGTTTCATTAAAAAGTTAAGCACAATTAAGAATAAGAACGATAGGATGGGATGAAAATCCGAACACATTTCTCCAGTTTTGATGTCACTACATTGGTTACCTGTGTCATTCAGGATTGACTTTAAAATTCTGCCTATGGTTTATAAAGCCTTATATAATCTCGCCCCATCTTATATATCGGAATGTCTGACACCTTATATTCCAAATTGTAACCTTATATCCTCAAATGAGTGTCTCCTTAGAATTCCAAGAACAAAGCTTAAAAGAAGTGGTGAGGCAGCCTTCTGCTGTTATGCACCTAAAATCTTGAATAGCCTGCCAATAGGAATTCACCAGGCTGATACAGTAGAGCACTTTAAAAAAAACTGCTGAAAATACATTACTTTAACATGGCCTTTTTATAACTTCAATTTAACTTAATTTAACTTAATCCTGATACTCTGTATGTTCAATTCATCATAATAACTATTCATGGTGGCTCTAAAATCCGTACTGACCCCTACTCTCTCTTCCGTTTCTTTTTCCGTTTTTTTTGCGCCACCTCCACCTACTCAAAGCATCATGATGCTCCAACAATGATGGATGGATTAAAAGGCAGAAGTCTACGTGACCATCATCAACAAGTCCTTCCGTGAGAACCCTAAATCCAAAGAGGACTGTTTCATTTATGTTAGGTAGAATGCCCAGAGTGGACTGGGCGGTCTCATGGTCTGGAATCCCTAAAGATTTTATTATTTTCTCCAGCCATCTGGAGTTTTTTTTTTGTTTGTTTTTTCTGTCCCCCTGGCCATTGGACCTTACTCTTATTCTATATTAATTAATGTTGACTTATTTTGTTTTCTTATTGTGTCTTTTATTTTTCTATTCTTTATTATGTAAAGCACTTTGAGCTACTGTTTGTATGAAAATGTGCTATATAAATAAAAGTTGTTGTTGTTGATGAGACATATAAGTGACCGAGGATTACTGTGACAAACAGGAAAAGGACCAGGAGACGACACACAGGCTTAACAACACCATACCAGGTCTGAGAAAATGACAGATAGACAAAGCGAAGGAAGACACAGTGGATTAAAGAAACCCCAAGCTGCATCCACAAGAAAGCCGGTAGCACAGGGGTCCTTAATCACAGTCCTGGAGGGCCGCAGTGGCTGCAGGTTTTTGTTCCAACCCAGTTGCTTAAATTGAATGCAATTCTTGCCAATAATTTGATTTCATGGCTTGTTAGTGCTTTAACTCTGCCATGTCAGGTAATTCTCATATCCTAGATATTTTTCCCATTTCTAAAGATATCATCCAAATGATTTGGAGGATAAAATGGATGAGTAATTCTCAGTCCTTCACTTTTTTCTCTTCACTTTCCTTCCAAGTATTTAATTAAACCCAATAGTGCATGATAAATACACACCTGTGTAAATAGTAACAAGTTAAATGGGGAAATGCTGGTTTCTTTTGTCATTTGCCTGTTATTGCTAATTAGGAGCCATTAAAAACCAAGAATACAGCTGTTCAAGATTAAAATAAGCAATAAGGTTCCAAATTTTAATGAGTGTGACAACTAAAGTGAAACAGAAGTGTTACTTGAGCAATAGGTGCTTCCCATTAAGCAATTGGGTTGGAGCAAAAACCTGTAGCCACTGCGGCCCTCCAGGACCATGATTGAGGACCCCTGCAGTAGCACACTGAGCCGTAGATGTGCAGCCATCACACAGACAGTCACGAGGTAGAAATGACATTAAAAAAGTAAAATATGGGGATATGAAGAGCGGAGCGGGCACTCTGATAAGTGTCTCTGACGAGTGCCTGCCCAGGCCTCTCTTCTTCTTCTCCTATATGGTGCAAGTGTGTACCTGTCCCATGAGGCATAATCCGCGTCTTCCACTCAACTGACCAGCATGTCTGTGTGGTCCTGTTGATGGTCAAACAATGGACTTTTCATAACTTCACTTTAACTTAATCCTGATACTCTGTAATATAACTGTTCATGGTGGCTCTAAAATGGGTACTGACCCCTACTCTCTCTTCTGTTTCTTTTTCTGGTTTCTTTGTGGTGGCGGCCTGCGCCACCACCACCTACTCAAAGCATCATGATGCTCCAACAATGATGGATGGATTAAAAGCCAGAAGTCTACGTGACCAGCATCATCAAGTCCTTCCGTGAGAACCCTAAATCCAAAGAGGACTGTTTCATTTATGTTAGGTAGAATGCCCAGAGGGGACTGGGCAGTCTCTTGGTCTGGAATCCCTGCAGATTTTATTTTTTTCTCCAGCCGTCTGGATTTTTTTTTTTTGTTTGTTTTTGTTTTTTCTGTCCACCCTGGTCATTGGACCTTACTCTTATTCTATGTTAATTAATGTTGTCTTTTATTTTTCTATTCTTCATTATGTAAAGCACTTTGAGCTACTTTTTGTATTAAAATGTGCTATATAAATAAATGTTGTTGTTGTTGTATGACAAAATCAAACTGGCCATTCTGGTGAGAAAGGAAGACCAGATGGCAGAGAGAGCAGTTGATGCAGAAAGCAAGAGAAGGAAACAAAATGGGTGTAAAATGACATGGATTGCTCATGTGTGTTATTTATACTTACCTACAGTTAATTTTACAGTTATGCAAATATATATTTGAATATTTATATATCTGTATAAGGGCAGCTCACAACATGAGGCTGGGATTGGAGCTCTAACTTCTCTCTACATGGAGTTTACATGTTCTCCCCGTGTTATTGTGGGTTTCTTCCTGATGGATCCGCTTTCACTCGCAGTCTAAAGATATGCCGGAGAGGTGAATTGGTGTGTTAATGTGGCTTGTGTGTGTGTGTGTGACACCATGTGTTCTTCCTGTCCTGTGCTCAATGTCTGCTGGAATTGGCTTCACCGGCCCAACAAACCTTCCTTGATTTAGTAAATGGATGGATATTTATGTATTTTATTATTGTTCCATTCTGCACATCTGTTTATCTTTTTATTTCTTTATTTTTACATGATTACGTTTTGTTAGTTTTATGACTGTTTCTGCTTTGGTAAAACGTGTGGATATTTGACACTGTGACAGACAGAGACAGGTGGGGGTGAAAATGAAGCCCCTGGAGAGCAGAGCGCTGACTTGAGCCGCACAGCTGTTTAAATCCGTCAGGCTGATGTGTGAGCCCCTGTGATCAGAGACAGAGGCCAACAAAGGAGCCACACGAACATGCTGGTCAGTCGAGTGGAACACGCGGGTTGAGCCACACGGGACAGGTAGGTACTTGCGCCGTATACGAGAAGACGAAGAGAGCATTGGGTAGCCAGTCGTCAGAGACCCTCATCGGAGTGCCCGCTCTGCTCTTCACGTGTTTAACTTTTTTAATGTCCGCACACTCCGCGCTGCTGCTCATTTCTACTCAGTGTTTGTCCGCCCGATGGCTGCAAAACTGCGGCTCGGTGCGCTGCCGGCTTTTTTAAAAATGGAAGCTCGCTGCTGATCTGGGTTTCCTTAATCCGCGGTGCCTTCTTTGGCCTTTCGTTAGTGAAAGAATGTAAAATACCCCACCCAGCGGCCACGTGCACGTGCCCCGGACTGACCACCCGTGTCTCTCTGTTTTGCCAGCCGGTCGGTGGTGCCTACATGCGCCTGTGGTCCCTGTTATGAGCTCCGTCAATTCACGTAAGATGTCGGTTAGAATTTGGAGAGAACCGCGAGGCAACTGCTGATTTGTTACACACACGAAAAGAAATCAATGATGAGATATAACGCTCATTAAAATACTGAGCAACTTAAAAACATGATGCGGCTCTCGACGATGCAAATGCAATTTGATCACAAGAATGTCATTTCTGGTAAACTGAGTTGTTCTTTCTTATTTCATATTATTAACGAAGGGTAAAAAGTCAGCGTTACTTCTCAATTGTATCCGGCTGCAGGTCGAAAACTCTGCCTTCCGCCCTGTCGCTACCCGATCTACGTGCCTGCCGGATTCGTGCGCGCACGCGTATTTGTCGCTACCCGATCGGCGTGCCCTAACTTAGACATAGAATTACTGGACGCCGCATGATCAGCAGCATCGTACGTCAACATCGCCGCCATATTGCGAGTGGCACTGCTGTGGAGTGAAGTAGTGAATAAAGATTCCTCACGCATGTGCTGCTTGGGATTGTACAAATCGCTGTACGCTCTAAACCAGATCACGGGGGATTAAATTTAATAGATAAGGATGAACAATTTTTTTGGTTGTATTTGGCCATTAGAAAATCCCGTTTTATAATCTTAACTTCAGCTACGTCAGGCTAAGATAGCAAAGTTATGCACTTATTTGCTCAAGGGAGCCTCCAAACAACGTTTTGGCTAAACGTATTTAGTTACTAATTATGGAGATTGTTGTTAGCTGTTAACATTTCTCAGACTTTGAATGTTTCCCAAAGAAATCCATCTCAGGAAGCAGTGGGAGGTAGCCCTTAGACGGGATTTTGAGAAAGCTGTCCTCTGATGTGTGCCGTGCTAGTTTGGTAACAGATGCTGTACTGGCATCATATGATCAAAGCTACCACTCGCTCACATTAAAAAACAAAGGAGGTCTGATGATTCCTTCTGAGGGTCCAGTCATGGTGGTCAAAGTAGCTGAGTGTTTTATCAGACAGTCGAGATTAGGGCAAGCTGTCAGTGTATCTTTGATCAATCAGTTTGTTTGGGCTGAGATTGGTTCAGATGATGTGTTTTTTCTCAAGGAGCACATTGAGGAAACACAGTTTGAAATTGACAACCATCATTTTATGCTCATGTCTTTAGTTGTGTCTGACTTCCACAAACTAAGGCTGCACCATATTGCCAGAATGAATACTCTCAAACTACAGAGTGGCAACACACAGAAAAAGCTATGTAAGACAGTTCTTTTTCAAGGATTTTCGATTCTACCCTGTATATATTTAAGTAACCACATTGTGTGTGTGTGTGTGTGTGTGTGTGTGTGAGAGAGAGAGAGAGAGAGATTGAAAGAGGAATGAGTGAAATGTTTTCAGAAATAATTAAGCCAATTTGTATACAATAAAATTGTTTATTTTTGTCATTAAATGTATCATTTCACTGTTAAAAGAAAGACAAAGATAACTGGCAGTAACAAGATTCACATTTGGTATGCCAGTTTGAAAAGATAAGTTTTGAGGGCAGTTTTAAAATGTGTTATTGAATTGAGCTGATGTATTTGACAGGGAAGAGAATTCCTGAGTTGAGGAGCACTATAAGAGACGCTCGAGCTCCCATAGCACTGAGTCTGACGTGTGGCACAGAAAGACGAGCTGCAGATGAGAATCTGAGTGAGCGAGAGCAGTGCAAGTTTGGAAGAGATCAGTGAGGTTGTGGAGAGCTTTAAATGTTAAGAACAGTGATTAGTATTGTATTCTGTAATTAACAGGGAGCCAGTGAAGCTGAGAGAGAATCAGTGTAATATGTTCAGTGGATTTAAAACAGATTATTATCCTGACAGCAGAATTTTGAAGAAGTTGTAAGAGATGGATGTCTTTTTGTGGGATGCCAGATAGAATAGCATTACAGTAATCTATACGTGAGGTGACTCGGGCATTAACCAATACTTCAGTACTGTGTTGCGTAAGAACAGGATGAAGTCTAAAAATGTTTCAGAGGTAGAAGAAGGCAGCCCGAGAAATGTTACTTATATGAGAGGAATACTATATATATTACTATTTTTCAATAATTGCCATTATTAGTGTATGAATGGATATAAGTAATTGCATTTAAATGATTAACCAAACTCTGTTGTATGTAAATGATACAGTTTTAAACATTATTGTTTTTTCATCAGAAAACCTGGTTTTTCATGTCTACCTGTATTAGTTTAAATGACACTTTTGCATTATATATATTTATACAAGTATGTAGTGTTTTTATTTTTCCACTCACGTAATAAATTATACAAAGTCCCCTTTCCTTTTGATCTATTGTTGCAATTTCCTGCCATGGACAAATTGTGTTTGTTTGAAAATATCTTTAGATATCAATTATTATTAATACAATTGCCATTTGTCTCAAGTTTACAAACCCTAATGTAGCCAACCAGTTCTATAGAAATAAATGGTCCTTTTTCAACAAAAGAAAAGAATTAACACTGTGTTGCATGACATGGTGCTGACTGTCCCCGTCCTTAATGTTAACTGTGACAGTGCACTTGTTAAAATTCTTTAATTCATTCTCAGTTGTGCAATCAGGTCAAATGCTGAAGGAATCAAGAGTATAAGGCCACTGGTTCAACAAAAGAAAAGAGAAATATATATATATATATATATATATATATATATATTGTGAAAGCTGGCCCCGGCACAGACAGACGGACATCAATTTGTCACCCATCACACTGTTTATTTACACTATTTACAAATACAGAAGTCCAGTGCACAATCACGAACCCCAGTGCCTCTTGCACTGATTCCCCCAAAGTCCAGGGCCCACAGTCTCTTTGCCTTCCTGGCCGCCTCCCGTCCTCTCTCTCCAGTTCAGTCTTTCTGCCTCCCGACTTCCACCACCGACTGGAGGAGGCGGCCCTTTATGGGGAGCGGATGGGCTCCAGCTGCTTCCGGCACTTAACAGCGGCCACACCCCTGTGTGGCGGAAGTGCCGCCGTGCACCCGGAAGCCATCTGTGTCTCGCCGTCGTCTTCCCCGGCACTTCCTGGTGTGGCGGAAGTGCCGGGCTCCCGAATAAACAGGCACTGGGCGCCGCCTGGCGGTGGCCACGGGTCCCTACAAGGCTGGGCTTCCAAGCCCTGTACCCGAGGCCCCTGTCTCAACCAGGACGGACGCCCCTCGTTCTGGAGGAGGCACACGCCCTCCTCCGGTCCTCAAGCGCCCCGCCGGGCTCCATCCCGGCCGAGGGCCACACGGACGAACCGGCATCGGGCGCCGCCTGGCGGTAACCACGGGCCCCTACAGGGTAGGGCTTCCATGCCCTCGACCCGTGGCTCCCAATAGAACCAGGACGGACGCCCCCTCGCGGTCTGGAGGAGGCACAAGCCCTCCTCAGGTCCTCCTGGGCGTCCCGGCCGGGCTCCAGCCCCGGCCGGCGGCCACAATATATATACAGTGGTGTGAAAAACTATTTGCCCCCTTCCTGATTTCTTATTCTTTTGCATGTTTGTCACACAAAATGTTTCAGATCATCAAACACATTTAACCATTAGTCAAATATAACACAAGTAAACACAAAACGCGGTTTTTAAATGATGGTTTTTATTATTTAGGGAGAAAAAAATCCAAACCTACATGGCCCTGTGTGAAAAAGTAATTGCCCCTGAACCTAATAACTGGTTGGGCCACCCTTAGCAGCAATAACTGCAATCAAGCGTTTGCGATAACTTGCAATGAGTCTTTTACAGCTCTGGAGGAATTTTGGCCCACTCATATTTGCAGAATTGTTGTAATTCAGCTTTATTTGAGGGTTTTCTAGCATGAACCGCCTTTTTAAGGTCATGCCATAGCATCTCAATTGGATTCAGGTCAGGACTTTGACTAGGCCACTCCAAAGTCTTCATTTTGTTTTTCTTCAGCCATTCAGAGGTGGATTTGCTGGTGTGTTTTGGGTCATTGTCCTGTTGCAGCACCCAAGATCGCTTCAGCTTGAGTTGACAAACAGATGGCGGACATTCTCCTTCAGGATTTTTTGGTAGACAGTAGAATTCATGGTTCCATCTATCACAGCAAGCCTTCCAGGTCCTGAAGCAGCAAAACAACCCCGGACCATCACACTACCACCACCATATTTTACTGTTGGTATGATGTTCTTTTTCTGAAATGCTGTGTTCCTTTTACGCCAGGTGTAACGGGACATTTGCCTTCCAAAACATTCAACTTTTGTCTCATCAGTCCACAAGGTATTTTCCCAAAAGTCTTGGCAATCATTGAGATGTTTCTTAGCAAAATTGAGATGAGCCCTAATGTTCTTTTGGTTAACAGTGGTTTGCGTCTTGGAAATCTGCCATGCAGGCCGTTTTGCCCAGTCTCTTTTTATGGTGGAGTCATGAACACTGACCTTAATTGAGGCAAGTGAGGCCTGCAGTTCTTTAGACGTTGTCCTGGGGTCTTTTGTGACCTCTCCGATGAGTCGTCTCTGCACTCTTGGGGTAATTTTGGTCGGCCGGCCACTCCTGGGAAGGTTCACCACTGTTCCATGTTTTTGCCATTTGTGGATAATGGCTCTCACTGTGGTTCACTGGAGTCCCAAAGCTTTAGAAATGGCTTTATAACCTTTACCAGACTGATAGATCTCAATTACTTCTGTTCTCATTTGTTCCTGAATTTCTTTGGATCTTGGCATGATGTCTAGCTTTTGAGGTGCTTTTGGTCTACTTCTCTGTGTCAGGCAGCTCCTATTTAAGTGATTTCTTGATTGAAACAGGTGTGGCAGTAATCAGGCCTGGGGGTGGCTACGGAAATTGAACTCAGGTGTGATACACCACAGTTAGGTTATTTTTTTACAAGGGGGCAATTACTTTTTCACACAGGGCCAAGCAGGTTTGGATTTTTTTTCTCCCTAAATAATAAAAACCATCATTTAAAAACTGCATTTTGTGTTTACTTGTGTTATATTTGACTAATGGTTAAATGTGTTTGATGATCAGAAACATTTTGTGTGACAAACATGCAAAAGAATAAGAAATCAGGAAGGGGGCAAATAGTTTTTCATACCACTGTATATGGTTGAACTTGGAATAAAAAGAAAGCAACATTTAAGAAAATAAATTTTGGGAGCAGACACTCCATACTATAGGCAGGGTCTAAAATACTCAGAGACTTCTAATTATTTAAAAAAAAAACCTTGAAATCAATTTTATGTGAGACAGGCAACCAGTGCAATGAGACCAAGACAGTTTTCAGAAGTTGAGGAGAAAAAAAAAAAGTCCAATACCTCGTGATCACTTGGCAAAGGAACAGCAGATCAGACCAGAGATTGAGATGGAGGATTCTAGAAGTGCCAGGCAGGAGGGCCAGTCACTACTTCAACATGGCACACATCTTTCCATCCTTCTTGTTTAATTGCTCCCCATTAACACGGCTGGACTCTTCCACCTCACCCTGAATGTTAAAAACATAAACAATGTTCACTCACGGAGTTGAAACATTAATAAAGTGTACCCTTACTTCTTTACCAAAGTAAAACATCACAATAGATTAAGGTTTGCTTAGAGTAAAGTCTAACCAATTATTATTATTATTTTTTTTAATTACTGTGGTTTTTTGGGAAATTGGGAATCTTAAAAGTAGAACAAAAGAACATCCAATTGTGTCTCAGAATTCAGGTACACTGGCATCTGTTCAGCCACTTGGAAGGCTGGTTGCCACCGGGCATCCTGTAGGGTCAAGAAAAAAAAATACAAAAAAGAGGCATTGTACTTCTAACTGCAGAAATAAGAAATAAGTTATTTCTAAGGAGCAAGCCTCCTCCATTATATTCAATTTAATGTGTGTGTGTGTGTGTACTTCTCCTAAACCAACAGCTTAAACGATAAGCTAATGACACGTGACAACAGCAGGTGCCCAGCCTTTCACTATACCACATCAGACGCACACCACACTACTCTGATGGCTTTGGATATTCATTTTAAAATTGCTTATTTTGTGACATAGAATGTTTTTCTACCAAATAAGCTTAAAGAAATCCATTTCAAAATTATGAATAAATAGCAGCCAACTAATAAATTAATATTCATAAGTATGCATTTAATATCTACAAAATGTCATTTTAGTACAAATGAAAACAAATCCTCTCACATTTCTTTTGAATCTGCTCATATTCCATAATGTTTTATAAAGATTTATTTCTGTTACTGTCTTGAATGACAAAACAATATCTCACTGTTTAATTCTTGTTCTTCTTTTGTATACAATTTTGAAGACTAAATGTTAGAAAATGTAGTAACTGCGGTTTCCTTACTTCGTAAATTTCCTATACATAATAAGAATGTTAGACCCTCTATTATATCTTTCTGTGTGAACGTTAATATGCTAGAAATAGCTTTAAAAATAGAAAAACCACTAAAGTAATTAAATCATGCAAGATTCTGAGCTGCTCCATTAACAATTTGTAATGCTATTTGTGGAGGCTGGCCCGGACACAAACAGGCAGTCACGTTCATTTTACCCACCACACGTTTATTTACACTATTTACAATCACAAGTGCACCACTACCCCACAAGTCCCCAAAGTCCTGGCCACACAATGCCTTTCTTCAGACTGCCTCCTTCTTTCCTCTCCAGGGCAGTCCACTCCACTCCCGACTCTCGCCATCGTATGAAGGGAGGCGGCCCCTTTTAAACACACCCAGATGTGCTCCACGTGCTTTCTGGCAATCTCCCACTGAAACACCCCCGTGTGGCGGAAGTGCCCGCTGCATACTCGGAAACACTCTGGGTGTCCCCAGTCTTCTTCTACCCGGCCCTTCCGGGTGTGGTGGAAGTGCTGAGGTCCAGGGCTCCAAAGGCACGGGGGTGCCCCCTGGTGGTGATCACGGGCCCCTACAGGGTTGAGCTTCTAAGCTCTGTACCCATGGCCCCCAAAGGAACCAGGATGGTCGCACCCACATGGTCTGGGGAAGGCGTAAGCCCTCCTCCGGTCTACCTAAGTGTCCCAGCCGGGTCGCCACCCAAGCCATCTCCGACAATTATCTGCATCCCGCTTTCTTATACTAACTTAGCTGTTGCTACTCTTGTATTTAATTTAGCCTTCATCATTATATGTTTGTTAACTTTACTATGGAAAAATTCTTGTATTGATGTAATCTGATACCAACATAATAAAAAAATACTGATGGCTTTGGAGGGCACACTTTACACCAGCCAAGTGTCAGACGTGCTCTCCTAATTCTATACCTAATTCAACACCTCGATTACATTGTTTTGCTTAATTATAAACATGCTGTTCACTCTTAAAGATAAAAAAATAATGTGAACAAATGTTAAAAGATACACACCACCAAATGATAATAGGGTGTGTGAAATAAAGAGCTTCGACACAAAACAAAGGTTTGTGGCAGTCACCCATGTACTTGACCTTGGCTGCAAAATAAGACAAAGCGTTCAGCACAACAATGTAAAGAACAGAGTCCAAAACAGAACTGGTCTACAGAGGAAGGGAGTGAGGTTTTATAGGGAGGTTTGTGGAAGTTATGTTGTCCTCGGGGCCAGGACAGGAAGTGACGTCGTCAGAGCTGAGGTGGAAGTGATGTCTTCATATTCAGGTAGGATTTCCTGTGTCTGGTCTTCAGGGGCAATATAAGAGGGTTGAATGCACCCCATCACCCCCTGGCTGGGCATGGAATTCCCTTCTTTTGGTGCAGATGTTACAAAAAGAATGACATGCATTCATTAATCCATTAACCCTAATATGGGAAATGCTGTGACTTTTACGTTTAAACCACAAGATTACGAAGCTCGCATTGCAACTGAAAATGAAAATTCTTATTGCCTTTTTCATCAATATGATGTACTTACAAAAAGCTGTATATATCCATTATAAAGTTCACAGACACACATCGCATTTCATTTTGCTCCTTCATTCAATAGCAGTTAAATTTTTCAGGTGACCAAATTTTTCCAATACATTATAAAATTCAAAAGCTGCCATCTTTTGCAGTAAGAAGTCCACTTATAAACGGCTATAAACAGCAACACAAAAGTGACTCGCAACTACAATTCAAACCTGACGAGTGACGCGTGTCATAAAACATTAGACATGCGCAGTACAAATTGGGCAGCATCGTGAAATCAGTTTGCATTAAGCAAAGAGTGTGTATGTGAGACAAATCAGATGGGGACTTATGTTGCAAAATAAAAAACGCCGATCAGGCGCAGTCGTAATAGTAAACTTCTGCACATGTGCGTGCATGACTCAGTTTGCCTTTATGCGTATACGCTAGCGGATTGGGCAGGCATGCAGATCAGGTAGTGACAACGCCATCTGTTGAGGAGGTCAGTCTAGGATTACTATGCATGTTCACAACATTTTGATTGTGAATACTTAAGGATGGGCGGATAGTTAAAAGACTTGAACTTTATGCACATGCGTGAAGCTTTCAACTGTATCAGAGCATGCAGGACTCTGATCGCGAGTTCACAGCAGCATCTTCTTCTTTTTCTTCTACTTTCAGCTGCTCCCGTTAGGGGTTGCCACAGTGGATCATCTTCTTCCATATCTTTCTGTCCTCTGCATCTTGTTCTGTTACACCCATCACCTGCATGTCCTCTCTCACCACATCTGTAAAACCTTTGCTTAGGCCTTCCTCTTTTCCACTTCCCTGGCAGCTCTATCCTTAACATCCTTCTCCCAATAAACCTAGCAACTCTCCTCTGCACACGAACAAACCAACACAATCTCACCTCTCTGATTTTGTCTCCCAACCATCCAAATTGAGCTGACCCACTAATGTACTCATTTTTAATCCTGTCCATCCTTGTCATGCCCAAAGCAAATGTTAGCATCTTTAACTCTGCCACCTCCAGCTCTGTCTCCTGCTTTCTGGTCAGTGCTACTGTTTCCAACCCATTTAACATAGCTGGTCTCGCTACCATCATGTAAACCTTCCCTTTCACTCTTGCTGATATCTCTCTGTCACAAAATACTCCTGACACTCTTCTCCACCCATTCCACCCTGCCTGCACTCTCTTCTTCACCTCTCTTCCACAATCCCCATTACTCTGCATAGTTGATCCCAAGTTTTTAAACTCATCCACCTTTGCCAACTCTACTCCCTGCATCCTCACCATTCAACTTACCTTCCTCTCATTTACACACATGTATTCTGTCTTGTTCCTACTGACGTTCATTCCTCTCCTCTCTAGAGCATATCTCCACCTCTCAAGGGTCTTCACAACCTGCACCCAACTATCGGTACAGATCACAATGTCATCAGCAAACATCATAGTCCACAGGGACTCCTGTCTAATCTTGTTTGTCAACCTGTCCATTACCATTGCAAATAAGAAAGGGCTCAGAGCCAAACCCTGATGTAATCCCAACTACAACTTGAATACCACCGTCACTCCTACCACAGACCTCGCCACTGTCGCACTTCCCTCGTACATATCCTGTACAACTCTTAAGTACTTCTCTGCCACTCCCAACTTCCTCATACAATACCACAGCTCCTCTCGAGGCCCCCTGTCATATGCTTTCTCCAGATCCACAAAGACGCAATGCAAGTCCTTCTGGCGTTCTCTAAACTTCTCCATCAACATCCTCAGTGCAAACATTGCATCTGTGGTGCTTTTTATTGGCATGAAACCATACTGCTGCTCACTAATCATCACCTCACTTCTTAACTGAGCTTCCACTACTCTTTCCTGTAACTTCATGCTGTGGCTCATCAATTTTCCCTTGTAGTTACGAGCCTTTCCATTTTTCATCCTCTTCATAGCTGTCCTTACTTCCTCCTTGCTAATCCGTTATACTTCCTGATTCACTATCTCCAAATCATCCAACCTCTTCTCTCTCTCATTCTCTTCATTCTTCAGCATCTCAAAGTACTCTTTCCATCTGCTCAACACACTCTCCTCACTTCTGAGTATGTTTCCATCTTTATCCTTTATCATCCTAACCTACTGCACATCTTTCCAGCTCGGTCCCTCTGTCTAGCCAAATGGTACAGGTCCTTTTCTCCATCCTTAGTATCCAACCTGTCATACAACTCATCATACGCCTTTTCTTTAGCCTTCGCCACCTTCCACCTTATCTCCTTGTACTCTTGTCTACTTTCTGCATCTCTCTGACTATCCCACTTCTTCTTTGCCATCCTCTTCCTCTGTATACTCTCCTGTATTTCCCCATTCCACCACCAGGTTTCCTTTCCTCCTTCTGCTTTCCAGATGTCACACCAAGCACCCTTCTTACTGTCACCCTTACTACATCTGCTGTAGTTTCCCAGCTGTCTGGTAACTCTTCACTGCCACCCAGTGCCTGTCTCACCTCCTCCCTAAACTCAACCTAGCAGTCTTCCTTTTTCAACTTCCACCATTTGATCTTTGGCTCTGCCCTCTCTTCCTCTTCTTGATCTCCAATGTCAACCTACAGACCACCATCCTATGCTGCTTAACTACACTTTCCCCTGCCACCACTTTGCAGTCTTTAATCTCCTTCAGATCAACTCTTCTGCATAGGATGTAATCTACCTGTGTGCATCTTCCTCCACTCTTATACGTAACCCTATTATCCTCCCTCTACTTAAAATACGTATTGACCACAGTGATGTTCATCCTTTTGGCACAATCCACTATCCTCTGACCTTCTTCATTCCTCTCCTTGACACCATACCTACCCATCACCTCCTTGTCTCCACTGTTCCCTTCAACAACATGCCCTTTGAAATCCGCTCCATTCACCACTTTCTGTTTATCACTTCATCCAACTCACTCCAAAAATCTTCTTTCTCATCCATTGCACACCCAACTTGTGGTGCATATGCACTAACAACATTCATCATCACACCTCTAATTTCCAGCTTCATAATCAATACTCTGTCTGACACTCTTTTCACCTCCAAAACACTCTTGACATACTGTTCCTTCAGAATAACTCTGACCCAATTTCTCCTCTTATCCACACCATGATAAAACAATTTGAATCGACCTCCGATCCACCTGGCCTCACTCTGCTTCCATTTAGTCTTTTGCACACACGATATATCAACCTTCCTTCTCTCCATCATATCTGGTAACTCTATTCCCTTACCAGTCATACTGCCAACATTCAAAGTTCCTACCCTCAGTTCCACTTTCTTTACTTTCCTCCTCTCCTCCTGCCTCCGGCCACATCTCCCCCCGCCCCCCTTCTTCTCCTTCTTCTTCTTCGGCCAACAGTAGCCTAATTTCTGCCAGCACCCTGTTGGCTAACAGTACTGGTGACAGTCGTTGTTAACCCGAGGCTCGACCGATCCAGTGTGGAAATTTTTATTGTTGTCCGCATATTGATTTGGCAAAGTTTTACACCGAATGCCCTTCCTGAAGTAACCATCACCATTTATCTGGGCTTGGGACAGGCACAAAGAAACATACTGGTTTGTGCATCCCCTGTGGCTGGGTTGCTAGATCACAGCATGGAAACACAAATAAATTAAGCAGCCAGAGTGAATCCCCTGAGTCACGTTAATGCACCGATGACAGTTGAAACAGAACTGGCGAAGTTCATTTAGTCCAGGGGTCGTCAACCCTGGTCCTGGAGGACCACTGTGGCTGCAGGTTTTCATTCTAACCCTTTTGTTAATGAGTGACCTGTTTTTGCTAATTAACTTATTTTTAACTAATTTTAATTGTCTTGCTCTTGAAGACTCAAACTCCTGAATTGTTTCTTTTTCTGTAATTAGCAGCCAAACGATTATGAGATACAAAATGTGCCAAAACAACTGGTGTCCACCATATAGTATCAGAAAATAAAAATAAAAAAAACATGAAGGTCTCAAGAATGTTAATCTGCTCAGGTGCCCAAAACATTTTAACAGAGCTCTTAGAAAGAGAAAATCAACAATTTCAGAAATGTCTGCTAATGCACCATGAGAGCAGCAACAAGCCATGGAATTAAAGAATGGGTTTAATTAACAACAAGAATGGGCACCTCATTAAACAGCTGGTTGGAGTTAAATTGGTTGCAGTTTGAGGCCCTGACTTAGTTGGTCTTCTGTTGGCTCCCTCACCTCATATTTAATTTCTGTTTGGGTGCCATTTAAAGAAATGAAGAAATTCAGAGGAACGATGAAGAAATTCAGTAGAACAAATCTTAAACAAGCAATTCAATTAAAATGAATTCACAAGAAGTTAATTAGCAGCACAAACAGGGCAATCGTTAAAAAAAAAGAGTTAGAATGAAAACCTGCAGTCATGGTGGTCCTCCAGGTCCGGAGTTGGCGACCCCTAGTTTAGTTGTTAAATGAAAATACCACAAATGTTAAAGTGAGATCACTTTTTTTTTTTTAACTATTCACGAGAGGTGTGATTATAAGCAGGTCATAGGAATCAAAAAGCATCTTGTAGCGAACGGCATTTGTAAAAGTAAATCAAATGAGAAAATTTATTCATACATAATACGTACATAACAGCGTACCTGACGTTATCCATGACTTGACTTACTGCACTGCGCTCTCGTCTCTCTATCGGATATTCTTGTGAGCTCCACTGCATTCTAACCACGCCCACTTCGTGACGCACCTTATGAAATGTGCGGCGTCTCCTTACTAATTGAAACAAGTTTGAAGTACGAAGCATCGAGAAGAGGCGGTCAGACACTTTGTGCTAAAAGGTTCATCTTTAATAAAATAACTGCTTTTTATCCCTAAAACATCATCATTCATTTTTTAACCTTCTGTAAACAGCATTATTTCATAAACTAGTTTAGACTTCAAAGATTGTTTTTCTTGTCCTGAAAAATAATAATAATAATAATAATAATATGGTGAAAAAGTAAAAACAGAAATTAAGTAATGCTTTCACAAACTGAAAGGGGATAAAGTTTTCACAGCTAAGAATAAACCTTCAAGCTTGTAGGTGGCTTTTAAAAAAGTTTTTTTACACATTGTTTTTATTTGTACTCCAACAGATCATTATTTCAAAACATAAAAGAAGAAATTGTTGTCCAAATGACGCAGCAGCTAAATTTTCCAAGAGAAGGAGGAATTGTGAAATCCTGATCTACCCCACTCCAAAATTAGCCTTTAACCTTTACTGTTCTAGGGGGCGCTGCCCTCTGCTTGCTTCACTCGCCAACCCCCGGGCGGGCACTATGTGCCATCCACTTTGTGGCTCAGTCGCTCGCGCATGGGAAAGCGAATGTAAAATTTAAACAGATTGTTATTTTTATGGGAAGTGTTACCTACGCATAAAAGAGCTATTTTACATTGCAGTGAGTAATTAACCATAGTAAAAATAGTAAGACGTAATAAATTGAAATAAAATGATGTTTCATGTCACGCTAGACGTATTGTTTGAGTTGTACGTTTTCATTCGGTTTGGCTTTGAAATTAACACACAAATGCTTTATAAACTTCTCTCTTTGATATCACTGACAATTTGTCACATGTTGGTTTATTATAAATGCAACTGTGATCCTTCTGACTCATATAGAAATCCAAGAAAACTTCTTTGTCCGTGTTTTGCAGATACATTTTGTGTAAAGTGCTATACTTTTGGACTATGGATTTGTATCCATTATTGGCTGTAGAATTTCTAATACCTCTGATCGTTTAACTCTTTCGATTTTATGTTGCATCGCTTCTCCATGATCATAAATATAAACCTGACCGAATTGTCATTTCTTTGAAATTAAACTTGTAGTAGCTTTAATTGTTGTGGGACCACAGATTCTCATAGCATATGGTCCAGAATCATGTAAATCTATGTTTTGAGCATTGAATGATGTGAACGCAAACAGATTATTGCAGATTTGAATATTTTGCCTGTAGTGTTTGTGGATTTCCCTTTCACCAAACAACAAATCTTTTATTTCTCGTGGATACGCCTCTTCATTGGAAAGAAACACTACTCTTCCGTGATGGCAACATGAATTAGACGATCTACAAATCTCCGACTTAAACTTTAAAGCTGAACAATATCTACGTACTTCTGCTATATCACCTACGTCCATATATTCAATCTCTTTTCGCTGTTCCATTATTTCACGGAGTAATAATTTCCATTTGTTAACGCCAGTGCGATCTTTACTATCAGACTTTCGAATTTTAGTACTTTCATAATCTCTAACCTGCTCTAAATGTGTATCACGCCAACCTTTTTGAACCTCTTTACGACATTCTATTTTTTCTTCTACTCTTTGTCTTTTATTTCTGACCCCAATTGGATCGTCTAGGTTTTCAATTTCACTTGGTCTGGGCAGATTATTACTTCTCTTATTTTATGAATTTGCACTTAGATTATTATTGTTCATTTTTGAATTCTTTTCTCTCCAATGCTTTTGGGCCTCTTTTCGACGTGCTGCCCTTTCTTCTTTGCTTGGTCGTTGACTTGTCATCTAGAAAGTATAAAATTATTGTCCAGAAAAGGGCCACATTGAAGGAAACAAATAGATTGTATGTCTAAAAATACTGTCCAGGAAAGCTTCTTTAGAGAATGAAACAGGACTTTTCATAAACGACTTAAAATGAGGAAAATGTAAAAATGTATAAGAGCTGATAGAGCTCAGAAACTGTGTCTGACAAAAGTATTCACATGAATGAGAGTTCAGTGGACTGTGGGCATGTTTGAAAATGATTGAGAGGAGGGCAGGACTTGAAAAAATCTCTTGGAAATAGTCTTGTCTCAAGATTTTCTTTTATAATAGAGAGACAGGTTTCTCTGATTGTCATATTAATTTCAATATTATCCATCCATCCATTTTCTAACCCGCTGAATCCGAACACAGGGTCACGGGGGTCTGCTGGACACACACAAACACACCCACACACCAAGCACACACACATATAGGGCCAATTAGGAATTGCCAATCCACCTAACCTGCACGTTTTTGGAGTGTGGGATGAAACCGGAGCGCCCGGAGGAAACCCACGCAGACACGGGGAGAACATGCAAACTCCACGCAGGGAGGACCCGGGAAGCGAACCCGGTCTCCTAACTGCGAGGCAGCAGCGCTACCACTGCGCCACCGTGCCGCCCCTAATTTCCATATTAAGTAAATCCAAATTTAAAAATCTATATATGCAAAATAAAAATATAAAAAATGAAGAAGAATTTTTTTACAAACTGCAAGGAGGAATTAAATTTTCACAACGGAAATGTATTTATTGTTCAACCATGAAAAATACATGAACTGTAACTCCACGCTTAAAAATAAAGGTGCCAAAGTCATTTCTACCTCGTGATTGTCCGTGTTATGGCTGCACATCTGTGGCGCGGTGTCTTACCGGCTTTTTTTTGGCTGTAGCTTGGGGTTTCTTTAATCCGCTGTACTTTCCTTGGCTTTGAACTTTGCATGTGACAGAATGTGTGTCCCCACTTGTTTTCTTTCGCCCCCTGTTCACGTCCCCCAGACTGACCCCCAAGCTGTGTCTCTCTCGCTAGCCTGTTGGTGGTGCTGCATGCACACGCGTGTGGACCCAATCATGATTTCTGCGGTGTCCCGTGGAGCTCTATCAGGTCACATAAATGTTTGGTTGGAATTTGGAGAGAAGCGCCAGGTTATCCTATCTATCTATATTATAGTGGCTTTCCACTCTATATATCTATCTCACAAGCTCTATTAATAATTGTAAATGCAGTAGATATGTGGAATCCCAATGTCTTCCTGATTTTAAAAGGTCTCTCTCTTCATCCAGTAACCACAGGCTCAGTTCAGGTTTTCTTGAGTTCTCAGTGTCCTGCTAGGTAGCCTAATGTTCTGTTTTGGCCTCACAGGGGCCTTTTGAAAGCCTAAAGAGCCCACTTCTTATGTAAATGAATGAAATGGTTCTTGGTCGAGCAGTGGTCTATGAGGAACCGCACAACCTGTTAAAGTACCATTTTTATTATTTTTAAGAGTGCCCAGTCCTATTAGAAAGTCTTTTATAAGATATTTTACTCTCGTTTGTACACAAGGTGTAATGCTGGGGAGGTCTGAAAATTTAAAGTACACCTTAGAAGGATTTAGAAGTCATAGTGGACTTGACTCTGTCAAGTGCCAGACGGTGTTCAGAAGCCATTAAGAAGGCTAACAGAATGTCAGGTTATATAGCGCCTTGATGTGTGGAGTACAAGTTACTGGAGGGGAGGTTCTGCTCAAGCTTTATAACACACTGGTGAGGCCTAATATCGAGTACTGTGTACAGCACGGTTATTCAATTACTGTATATACTCATGTATAGGCAAGGTCTTGAAATCGGAAAAATTAATCATAAAATTAGACCCTGACTTATAAGCCGTTCACAAATGCAACACTTTTTTTTTTTTTTTTTTTCCATCTTCTTGCCTCCTCCAATCTCACATCAGTTTCTTAGACACATCAAATTTTGTTGCTGCAGCGCAGTTACCAATTTTTTTCACTACTTCAATGACGTTTAATTCACTACTAGTTCCAATTTTTCTTCTGATCGAATGCTCCATCATATATAAAGATGTATGAGGGTGTGAGATACAAAAAACACAAATTAGTGCAAATGTCTCTTCGTAATAGTTCGGGTCTTACCGTGTGGTCACGTAGGTAAAATGGAGAGAGAGGTTAGGAGCACACACTGATACAGTGCATTGCTGCACACACATAGAAAATAAAGGCTGTGTGCTCCATAGTTACTCTCTCAGATGGGCGTTAGCACATTATAATCCTTTGTACAAATAGTGTGAGTTTTCCACATCCAACTTATACGACCGACATTATAAAATAGAAGAAATTATACTGTAAAAGCAAGTCACGACTAGTCTGCAGGAGAACATATCTGAGTATATACGGTACAAATTCAGTTGGGTCAGATTTTCAAACCAAGAAATTTAGCTGGGCCAGACATTTTCAGTGGCCTGTAAACAACAGACACAAATGAATGTGCTGAAAAACAAGTCACGTTTATTCATTGCTACTCTTTTAAATGTCATCACATATGGCACAGGCACATCAAAAAGAGCATAAAAAACAATTAAAAACCTACAACTGAACAGAATCTGAAGTAGTAGCAAAGCTGTTTGTTTTTTTTTTTTTTTTCTTTCAATTTTTGAAATTCAAAAATATAAACATTTTGCTCACATCTGACCCAGGCGTATCTCATAGTTCATAAAATTAAAAAAAGTGCAATAACAATAACAATATTAGCAATAACATGTTTCCCTTTTGAAACAAAATAAATATTTTGGTCATATATGACCCAGGCACATCACAAGGTGTATTTAACAAATCAGCCAAGCACTATCACTGCTCTCAAAGAAAAAATACATTTTGCTCTTAAAAACTTGGGTTTTGGTTGCCGCTAAGGAACCGTGTGGGAAATTTTAAAGCTTTTTTTCCCTTTAGAAGGGTTTTTTTGCTTTTTTTTCGCCCGCACAAGAGCAAAAGTAGCTGGGTGTTTGGAAGTGCGCTTGGAAAAGTTATTTGTACTTGTACTTGTTCTTTTTCTTGTTATCTGTATTTGAATTAGCATCGAGGCGGCAGGGTAGAAAGCAGCAGTAACTGATATCGGCATTTGTAAATAAATAACCGCGTCGTCGTAGCAGCGATTCCTTAGTTTAAAGGAAAAGAAAAAAAGGCCGCGGCTGACTTCAAAGCAGTAAAAGGTGGAAACTCAGCAGCACGCAGGTAAGCAGCCAGCGCTAAGACGCTGATCAGACACAAAGAGCAGTAGGAGCAAATAAGGTAGTAAAGTTTGATTTATTTGTTTATTTTAGATTAAACAGTCCTTAGAGGTCCAGAGGCAGAACAGTTAAGTGGGCGACAGCGTATTGGTTCATTAATACGGGGGAATACAAACAGTGCGAGTGAAGAGCTTATAAGTAAGAAGAGCGAAAGCTAGAAGAGACAGAGAAAAGTAAAGTTAACCTCATAGAAAGGCAAACAGCAGGCAGCTGAGAGGGAGAACAGTACAGGAGCTTAAGGGGAAAAGGTGTAAAATATCTGTAGCAGATCTTAGTGTTACCATTTAAGTTAAGGAGCAGCTGAAAGAAGAAGAAATTTAATTTTAAGAAAAAAAAAATATATATAGTTAAGGCAGCTTAGTAATCCCAAGTCAAATTTTAATAATGAGGCCAGTGCAATGCAAGTCCTGTTGGATGTGGGACTTTTAGATGATGGTTTGGAAGAGCCAGTTGTCTATGAGGGCTACATCTGCAAGAGATGCCAGCTGATCCAGCACCTCGAGCTCAGGGTCGCTGAACTGGAGGAGGAGTTGGCTGACCTGCGTTGTAATAGAGAATTGGCGGACTTGGCCCAGGTGTCCTTTAGAGAGAGTGTGCACCCCTAAGGTGGCGGGAGGAGATTCCAGACCAGACAGGTAGGAATAGGTGGGTCATGGTCACAAGGTGTAAGGTAAAGGGTGCACACTGTCCGGGGGCATCAACCCCAGAATTAGAAGTGTCTAACGTTATCATGTCCTGGCGGAGCTGGACGGTGACTCTGATAATTCTGAGGTGGTAGGCAGGGTTGAGGAGCCCCAACGGGCCACCTCAAAACCAGTTCCAAAAAAAGAGAGGTAGTGATAGTTGGGGACTCAATCATTAGGGGATTGAAGCAGGTGTGCTCCAGAGAGAGAGAGTCTCACGGTGTGTTGCCTTCCGGGAGCACAGGTGGGAGACCTCCTGGAAGGGTGGATAGGCTCTTGGCCAGAGCGGGTGGATCCAGTTGTCATTGTCCACGTTGGAACAAATGACATACATAAGGGTAGTCTGTCAGTTCTGTGATCCAAATTCAAAGAGTTAGGTACCAAGCTGAGGAGCAGAACTGACAAGGTAGTCTTCTCCAAAGTTCTGCCTGTGCCACGCGCCAGTCCAGGTAAGATTGAGGAGATTAGAAGGCTTAAGCGTGGCTCAAATCTTGGTGCAGGGTAGAAGGGTATAGGTTTATGGGGCATTGGGACTCCTTTTGGAACAGATGGGACCTGTTCCCGTGACGGGTTACATCTGAACCGAGGGGCACCAATGTATTGGGGAGGCGTATGTGTAGGCTAGTCGAGGATTGTTTAAACTAGGGAATGGGGGGGCAGGGAGTTTAGGACAGGCCAGATTTAGATCTATACATGGAAGAACAAACAATGGTGTAGAAATAAAAATGCATAGTAATGTAAATTTTAAGCAAACACGTAAAGATAGAAGGATTAACACATTAAAAATAGCTTGCCTTAATGCTAGAAGTATCAAAAATAAGGTAAGTGAGTTGGAGTTGTATGTAGCAGAGCATAATTATGATATTATAGCAATAACGGAAACCTGGCTAAATAACAAAGATGGGGATGAGTGTAACATAGAGGGATACACATTTTTAGGAAGGATAGACAGAACAGAAAAGGAGGTGGGGTTGCTGTTTATGCCAAACAGGGTTTAAATGTAAGTCATCTTCAGTTGGATGATGAGCCCCATCTTAGTGAGGACATGTGGCTTCGCCTGGAAAATATTAGGGAAAAAGGTCTCATTTTAGGAGTGTGTTATAGACCACCCAATTCAGACAGTAATTTCAACACACATCTTTTAGTAATATCAAAAGGCAAGTTTACAGGGGATATTATAGTCATGGGGACTTTAATTATCCAAATATTAACTGGGATAACCTTACAGATGGAGGAGCACAAGAGCAGGAGTTTTAGAAGTAATCAGTGACTGTTTTTAACACAGCATGTTAAAGCACCAACAAGGGGTGAAGCCTGTCTGGATTTAGTATTCTGTAATAATCAGGATAGAATTGAGGGTGTAGAGGTGATTGAACCACTAGGGTCAAGTGACCATAATGTAATACAATTCTCAGTATTTTGTAAGAGTACAGATGCAAAGACTAAAATTGTTAAGTTGAACTTTAGTAGGGCTAATTTTGAGCAGATGCGACAAAGTCTAAGTAGGATAGACTGGGATAAGCTTTTAAATGTGGAGACAGTCGAGGAGCAGTGGAACAGGTTTAAAATGTTTTACATGTAATGCAGGACAGATACATACCTAAATTTGGAAGTAATAGGAAACTAAAAAAAACTCCACGATGGATTAATAAAGATTTAAAAAAGAAGTTGCAAAGGAAAAAACTGCTGTATAAGGCATATAAGACTAATGACTGCAAAGAGAACGTAGCGTATGAGAACATGAGGGCAACCATTAAGAAGGATATCAGAGAGGCTAAAAGACAGTTGGAGAGGAATATAGCAGATAAGGCGAAAGAAGACCCCAAGAGATTCTTTCAGTATTTTAGTAGTAAAAGAACAGTTAAGGAGGAGGCCAAGTTCATCAGGAATAGGAAAGGGAATTAAAAGATACAGACAATGAAATAGCAGATGCCCTAAACTTACATTTTTCTGAGGTGTTTACAAGTGAGCAAGTGGATAACCTCCCAGAGGTAAACACGACTACTAAGGAGGTACTGAGGGATTTGGAAATTGTAGAGGGAGAAGTGCTGCTCAGATTAAATAAGATGAAATCAAACAAATCACCAGGGGCCTCATGTATAACGCCGTGCGTAGAACTCGCACTATAACATGGCGTAAGCACAAAAGCCGAAATGTGCTTACGCACAGAAAAATCCAGATGCAGGAATCTGTGCGTACTCCAACTTCCATGTCCTTTCGTTACATAAATCCCGATCAGCGTGAAAACTAACGCTCATGCACGCGCAGATTATGTAACGTCCCAAATCCTCCCAGAATTACGCCTCTTTGAATATGCAAATCAATAAAAATCGCCCTTAAGCGCAGCCTTCTGTGAAAAGACAATGGGAAAAGCACGGGGGGAAATATAAGAATTTCAGCGAATACCAAGTGGAGGCAAAGGAAAAACATACTATTTGTTCAAATAAACCGTAGTATAATCAACAAAATTAAGTTGATCGAGTGACATAGCGTGTTGGAGAAACTTGAAAGCTCACATTCACAAAATCGCACAGTGCCGGAAATAAAAAAGAAGTCACATATCAAAGTTGCCGTGGAAAGAAGAGTTGTAGCCCACTGTCTGAGTGTCATATGAAAGTTTATTAGGGTACAGAGAAAAAAGGCACACGGTGGGGAAAAAGCACGAAATGTCAACTTCAATCTCGACATTTCCACTTTAATCACGTAGTTTATTTTGTCATTTTGTAGAACATCATAAACTTCATCTTAAAATCGTTTAATTAACCAGTTTCTCAAATCACATCGTAATTAAAGTAGCACGTTAAATGCTTTGTTTTGTATTTGATCTTCTACTCGTATGTGCTCTATGTGTGTGAATTACTACTTGCTTTTTAAACCGGCTCTCTTCTTCCAACTGGACACAGAATCCATTACATTCGTGATATTACAGCTCTCTGAATAACTAAAATACTGAGATGTATACGTGATGTCATTTTCATGATGATAGGAGTTAAAGCACGTTATTAAACATGTGTTTCACTTCGATGAAATAATTTATTGTCGAAATTTGTCGCTGCGTTTTTAGCTGTGTTGTTATTTTCTCTTTCTGTTTTATATTCAATATATATTGGCGTAGCCACCACTGCAGTCCTTGCTTTTCTTTCCCCAAGTAACCGATCACCACACAATCAGCTCTGTAATAGACGTTAAGCCATCTGTAAGCTTAGCGCCGATTCTTCAAAACGTTTAAAGAACATTGAAATATCTTCGTAGTACATGTTTAATTATTCTATCCTTCACGACACTCCCAGTGAAGAATATATATTATTTAAATGAAGTTAAAGTTTTATGTGTATAATTTAACAAACATATTTTGCTGCATTTCACTTTAAAAATGATATCGTCATCATATGTAAATACGCGCTTTAAAAAGTGGCTCAGGTTGTGAGATATTATAACAGTAGTGCAAGTTTACAGTGAGGTGATTGTACTTATAAGTACAAACCGTTCTACAAGGAGCAATTGATTGAGTGCATTTAATGTTCTTGGGATTAAACTGTTTCTGAACCGCGAGGTCTGTACAGGAAAGGCTTTAAAACTTTTTGCCGTGGCTGAGACAGCGTGTCCTTAAAGCTGTATACCGATAATTCTCTTTCCGATCAGCTGCTACTGTGATTCACACTCAGATACAGTGATATAAATACTCCGAGTGGTGCAGTGAGAGTAATATGGGAAAAGATGATCCGCTGTGGCAACTCCTAACGGTAGGAGCTGAAAGAAGAAGAAGAAGAAGTGAGAGTAACAACGCTAAAGCAGTCATGGTATTTGGAATACTATGGCTGTTCCCTGAACCATTATATTGTTACAAGTTAATTACAATCAGATGCATTACACTAATAAACAATATGCGGTTAGTTTCAGTGTATTTATAAAGCCGCGTCATGAAAATAAGGAGTAATCACACAAGAACAGTACCATTGCTTTGACGCTGGGTGCCGCCAGTTTGCAAAACCGAGAGGAGAACTTGCGTACGACAAGACATGAGGTACCGTGGAAAACTGCGTGGCTTTACGCCAAGTGTAGGTTTTATACATCGCGATTTGAACGTGGAAAAGTTCTTACGCAACATTTCTGTGCATACGCACCGTTTATACATGAGGCCCCAGGACCAGATAATATTTATCCTCGTGTTCTTAAGGAGGCTAGTGAGTACAGATATAAACCCATGACACATATTTTTAGGAAGTCATTGTGCACTGGAGAGATTCCAAAGGACTGGAAAATGGCAAATATTTTCCCATTATATAAAAAGGGTGACAGGGCAGATCCAAGCAACTATAGGCCAGTAAGCTTAACAAGCATCACAGGAAAATTAATGGAAGGAATTATTAAGGATAAGATTGAGCAACACATGGCAAGGACAGGAGTTATTCTGAACAGTCAGCATGGGTTCAGAAGAGGGAGGTCGTGTTTTACTAACATGTTGGAATTCTATGAGGAGGCAACAAAAGGATACGATCAAAGTGGAGCTTATGATATTATTTATCTGGACTTTCAGAAAGCATTTGATAAGGTGCCACATGAGAGGTTGGGCATCAAGTTAAAAGAAGTGGGAGTTCAGGGTGATGTTTTTAGATGGGTGCAGAATTGGCTGAAACACAGGAAGCAGAGGGTGATGGTGCGAGGAACCTCATCAGAACTGGCCGATGTTAAGAGTGGTGTTCCACAGGGGTCAGTGCTAGGGCCGCTGCTATTTTTAATATATATATATAAATGATTTAGATAGGAATATAAGTAACAAGCTGGTTAAGTTTGCAGATAGGTGGATTAGCAGATAATTTGGAATCTGTTATATCATTGCAGAAGGACTTAGATAGCATACAGGCTTGGGCAGATTTGTGGCAAATGAAATTTAATGTCAGTAAATGTAAAGTATTACACATAGGAAGTAAAAATATTAGGTTTGAATACACAATGGGCAGTCGGAAAATCGAGAGTACACCTTATGAGAAGGATTTAGGAGTCATAGTGGACTCCAAGCTATCAACTTCCCAACAGTGTTCAGAAGCCATTAAGAAGGCTAACAGAATGTTAGGTTATATAGCACGATCTGTGGAGTACAAGTCACAGGAGGTTCTGCTCAACCTTTATAATGCACTGGTGAGGCCTCATCTTGAGTACTGTGTGCAGTTTTGGTCTCCAGGCTACAAAAAGGACATAGCAGCACTAGAAAAGGTCCAGAAAAGAGCAACTAGGCTGATTCCAGGTCTACAGGGGTTGAATTATGAGGAAAGATTAAAAGAGCTGAGCCTTTACAGTTTAAGCAAAAGAAGATTAAGAGGTGACATGATTGAAGTGTTTAAAATTATGAAGGGAATTAGTACAGTGGATCGAGACTTGTATTTTAAAATGAGCTCATCAAGAACACGGGGACACAGTTGGAAACTTGTTAAGGGTAAATTTTGCACAAACATTAGGAAGTTTTTCTTTACACAAAGAACGATAGACACTTGGAATAAGCTACCAAGTAGTGTGGTAGACAGTAAGACGTTAGGGACTTTCAAAACTCGACTTGATGTTTTCTTGGAGGAAACAAGTGGATAGGACTGGCGAGCTTTGTTATGCTGAGTGGTCTGTTCTCGTCTAGATTGGTTTAATGTTCTCAGCGCACAAAGCCATGACAAGTGATAACAGCGACTAACACACATGAATACAACGGCTACTGCACTCTGAGGGGACACACAGGAGGTTTGTTTAAATCACCACCTGAGTGACTGGAATCCCCCTGTACCCATCCACCTACCGCTGCTGTTTATTGGTATCTGCGGCTCACTTCATGTGGCTGAGTCCAAAATTTAAGTTTGTAACACCCAGTCACACTGCTGGCTCCTATAATTTATAAAAAAATTACTCTTTGAAGCATAAAATAGTCTACGAAATGATAATGCCGTTTACATAAAGTTGAAAAATTAAAGATGAACCTTTTACTACAGTGCCTGACGGCCTTTTCTAGATGCTTTTTACTTCAAACTTGTTTCGTTCAGTAAGGAGACACCGCACAATTCCTAACAAGGTGCGTCACGAAGGGGGCGTGGTTAGAAGGAAGCGCAGAACACAAGAATATCCGACAGAGAGACAGGAGAGCACAGAGCAGTAAGCCAAGTCGCGGAGAATGTCCTACATGCTTGTATATATGTATTATGTATAAATGTATTTTTGGAATAATTTAGTTTTTCAAATGCCGTTTGTTACAGTAGTTAAAAATCAAATCTGGCCATTTTTATAAGTTTCGCTTTAACATTTGCGATATTTTCATTTAACGACTAGACGGTCGTTGCCAGTTCTGTTTCAACAGTCATCGGCGCATTAACGTGACTCGGTGTATTCGCTGCGTCTCTTTTATTCATTTATTTGTGCTTCCAGGCTGTGAACTCGCGATCAGAGTCCTGAGCGCCCAGAAACCGATGAAACTTGCCCGCACGAGTGTAGCGGCTTTAAAGGAAGACAGACGCACCAATATCCGGATTCTGCAACAACATCACCCAACTAGGCTACAAGACAAGCAGTAAGGGGCACCGTCAGCACACGCAGCGACAGGCGCACTCTCAGTCTCCTGCAAAAGCGACATCCATTTTTTTTCTTTTTTTACATATATACACAAATACAATAAATACAAATGCATATAAACAATAACAACGAAGGACAATACTGTAATTAACGTTGCAACATATCTACAAGAAAAGCAGCAAGGGGCACACGCAGCGACAGGCGCTCTCTCAGACTTCTGTAGCAAGCCAAATGATATACTAATAAGGCTAATCTCCGTTAATCCAAGCACTTTTAAAATCCATTTCTGCCGACCACGAGTGACGACAGAACCTTAGAATACATTAATAACTACATGACGTGATGTTTCAATGCAGTTTCAGACAGAAAACACTATTTCAAAACTTGTCAGCTTACACAAAAGACGGAGAGTAGTGATGTGCCTCTCTATACCTGATACTCAGGTTCCGACACTGTGTCGAGCTTTCGAAGCACCGCTTCGAGACTTGCTTCGAATGCGCCCGTCACGTGATTTTGAGTCACGCTAGCGTGATGACGTCATTGATATCTGTGCAGTCAGCAGTCGATTTGGTCAGTCTTTTTTTTAGCTGCAGTTCTTTGGCTCAAAGCATAAATGAGCTTGTCTGTGCTACAGCGATAAAAAGCGCTAAACTGAGTTCAAATTCTAGTTGGTGCTCGCATATGTTGAAATAAGGATTTTGTTTAAAACAGTTAAGTAGTACTTGTCTGAAACTTAACAAATATGTTTTGGAGACATTATGAACGATTTACATGGGGCACCTCTTTCCTTGGTGTGGAATCGTGTCCACCAAGAATCTGTAACAAATTGATGAGCATATTTTGCGTAAGGTAGCACGTATTATAACAATCCAGAATCTATTCTACCCCATGTCGATCATATCACAGAGGCTAAGAAATGCTTCACTAAAGCCGACGTCGTCATTACACCAGTATATGCGCAAGACACTCCTCATTAAACGTTTTTACTATTCAGTGATTCCCAGATCTGTTGCTGATTTGTATTATTGATTTCCAAAAAGCAATGTGAGTAAAAGCGTGTTCTGCATAACTAATCACAACTGTCTTTAAAACAGAATCAGCGCCATCAACAATGTCTTCTGCAATTTTAGGAAAGCCTCGGGATTTTTGCGTTAATGAGACAAAAAAGTTGTAAAGAAACTTTGTGAATTCATCCAGAGGTGAACGTAAAGATCACTCAAGTACTGACAAGAAGGAGCAGCTGGATAAGCACATCTGGAACCAAACCTTCAAAAAAGCACCTGACTTTGTCAGAAACATCCTTTACTTGTGAATTCATCTTATCAAAGGCTGCACTGGGGGGGTAAATAAGTAATCTTCCGAAGTGCAGCACAACAGAGTAAATAATTGACGTAAATAGAATTACTCAAACACTAAGATTTTGCCGTTTCTGTATTCTTAAACCATCTTCCAGTTACACAATCCCCCGCAGTCAATGTCACATTCAATGTTCTCTGCTCCTTAACCTGTCTTGTTATCCAAAGCATCAACACTCAGTTTCATTCGAGGCCTTACCATCCTTCCTTTCATAGACATAAAATAAAACACATTTCCTCTACATGTCCAATAATAATAGTAAACTTGCAGGAACGAGAAAAAGCACAAGATGGGAATATTCATGACAACAACTTGGGCATCAGGATGAGAATGTTACTTGTCACCCATTACTTGAGCTCGTCTGCCATCCCTCAGTTACACTGGCACACGTTACACTCGGGGGGGCAAATGCAATGGAGATTATCGACAATGTACACCTTCAGAAGTGGAATAAATCGACTGTATAAGTAGAACATTTCAGATAAACGATGAATTTTGTTAATTATAAACAATGCAACATAACTATTATATGTGTTGTTACTTTTTATTTATACTCCCCAAACGTTACATATCTACATGGGAAATGAACATGGGTAATATGTTTATAATCATTCTCACTAAAATACACTGTCAAAATATATTAATGGGCAAATTGAGACACATTTGCCTTTAGGAAACAAAAAAAAGCGTGTGCGCTGTCATTTAGGACAGAATGTATTGTTAACGTGACGCACTCTCTACTGACACGATACCACGAAAAAAAAGAAACAGCGCAGTCCATGCAAACTCAAATCCTCCTTGATGTTTGACCTTCTGATTAATTGTCAATATCAAATCAATAAAGTCATTTTAAGAAGATGACAAGTCTACTATAGTCAGTTCAATCAATGCTCCTTTTAAAAAGTTTGGTTATACAGAATATAAAACAGAATGTTAAAGATACGGGACTGGCGAGTAGTAACAAATAATATGTGACACTGAGAAATTATAATTCCTAATACCGGGAACAAGTAAAAACTACGACTTCCTAAAATGGACACTGTAAATGTAGGCATTTCAACAAATAATTTAGGAGGCTTGTGTGTGCATTTCAATATCGATTTAAGAACTACGTAGGCCACCTATTGTGCCATAAACTGTAGCTCAAGCAGCACTTAACAGTAAATAGTCTAACAGGACAATGACTGACTGAAATAAAGATGCTGCGCCACTACAATAAAGGTTCACACTGTCATTCTGCATGTTTAGAAGATGCTGGTTGGCTGAAACTGTTTATAGCGAATTGTCCCAAGTTGGAAGTGCCGTATAGCAATTAGAAATGAAGACACATTTAGGCATGCTGGACAGTATAGTTTGTCTACAATACAAATTCAGTACGACACCAGGGTCTCCAAACACACAAATATGAAGCGTATTACGTTTTACAGTGAAACTCTTTACATACACAATATAATTAGGGGTGTGTGCCCCCTGCCCGACTACGGTGGCCCAACCTTCCCTCAATAGCTCGATTCGCTTGCTATCCATCCAAGCTTGGTAAATGGAGGAATAGAAAAAAAAAACTTTCACAAGAGGAGGATCAGCGACGCAAACCCATGGTGTTTTTACTGAAAGACAGTGACAACACCACTGAGCCACCTAATCGGGATAATTAACGAGCTCTGCACAACTGAACTACTACTACTGTTCTTACTGCGGCGGATGAAATATGTTGTTTGACATATACACGTTAAATTGGTTTAATTGATACGAGAGTATTATTGTTCTCCTAATGAAGACGAAAAAATTATATTTATAGATGTATACTATATGACGTACGGTTTTGAACAAAATTAATTGTTTCATAAAAGGTTGCACGATTTACCTAATCTTTTCATATATATAAAGTTGATATATGACAATATATCTTTGACACTATGTATTCTCAGCAACTACCTGAATTGTATTTTAACCGTATCAACTGAAATGTGTAATGGCAATATGAATTACAAAATATAACTAGAGAGTTAAGTGTCAGATAGACTCTCAAAATATAGAGGTCAATGCCTTTCAGTGTGCTGAGGCTTCACAAAGATTCAGTAACCAGTGACCATGTCTGCTCGAAGCCCTGTCATGATCCAATCTCGGTACTATGCATGTCTGAGGCTTCAGAGCCCCGTCATGATCTCAGTACTACACATGTCTGCGCAAAGCTTCGATTCATTAGTTATTCATCGAGCTCCCGTTTGAAGTACATATGGCATCAACAGAGTTAAAAAACTCAACAGAATGAAATTGAAATTAATGTTTGTAGATGATCAATACATGTTAAATGATTGTGCCCGATAATACTTTGTGGCAAAAAATAAAACTATAAATTATAAATCATACAAACGCCGTCTTGTTGAATGCATAATGCTGCAAAGAAGAGCTTTAGCAATACGGGTGATGACACATCTCTCACTATAATACTCTCCTAAATATCTATTTTTCATCTCGCGCAATGTTTTACTGCAACACTGAACGTATGTCATATAGCATACATCAATATATAGTTGTTTTCATCTTCAGTACATACATACATGCATACATTAAAAAACATACATTATATACTGCCCTCCTAAAAATAGTAATGGTGCATCGGTAGCGTTACCGCTTCATAAAAAAGCATACGTGGGTTCGGGTCCCACGTCGACCCACTGTGAATTATGACCCAAAGAGTCTGATTTTCTTTTCTTTTTTTTCATTAAACAGCAAATTCCAACGTGGACTGGGAGCGAGCAAGGCGAGAACACTAGTAAAGATATATCAAATGGAAATGGGCAACTTGTTTTATATCGATAACAAAAAAACATATTTTCAACTGTTTTTGTAGTTGTTGATGGTGGGTTTAGCGGTTTAAATTTTTCAATGTAAAATTGATAAGGTGGAAAGTGTTCTTACTTTGAGTGTTTTCTATACGGTAAATGTGTTAGTAACAGGGATTGCGCCTCTATTACTGGAAGATTGCTTAGGAATGATACAAACTGGACAACTATATGTTTTAGGAAACGTTTTATTATTACACTGTGCTGTGACTAAAAAACTTTTTACTGATCACCTGTTCGGACTTTGAAGATGTGTTCACGAGGGAGGGATGCTGCTGTTAAAAGCAAATGCTTTTTGTTGCCCCAGCACTCAAGAGGATCTTTATTGCCGACCTTGATCCATGCACTGCTCACCTTGGAGTGTCTCGTGTGTGTCTGTGTGCCGGTGACTGATCTGCGCCGTGTCTCTCAGCCTCTCTAATGTGCTCCGGATTGACACCTTTGAATGTTTGGTGCAGCAGAGCAAATTCAACCTAACCTACCACAGTGGGTTTGTTATCACCTTATTCCAGCATTTCTCAACCTTTAATTATTTGTGACCCGAGTTTCCATAACAGTTTTAATCGTGCCCACCCCCCCTTACATTTTTTTGAAATGTAGATGCATATTTTATTATACCTACTTTTATCAACATTTATCTAACTCTATATTTATTGTTCTAGCATCAGGATGTAGTTTAAGTTCATTTGTTTTTTTCATACAACAGATGTTATTATCATATTTTTGATTCTTGTTTTCTTTTTTTCACATCTTTGCGCCCCCCTTTTTGTTAATTCGCTCCCCCGTAGAGGGCCCGCCCCACAGGTTGAGAACCACTGCCTTATTCAATGGAGGGGTTTATGGACATCAAATGGCAATGAATAGAAATGGATTAATGTAAATACGTGAGCTGCCGTCCGCAATTAGACATCGCATTTCGATGGCGATTTTGGTGATTCCCGAACAGATCTCTTATGCGATCCTTCCAGAGTATCTCTCAA